>NW_005054564.1:472354-511297 GCF_000277835.1 Geospiza fortis | reverse complement strand
TCTAATTAACTAAACCCCCCCCCCCCCCCAAAAAAAAAAAAAAAAAAGTGCTTCATTGTTTTCTGCCGCAGCTGTGGTGGCTCAGGTTTGAAAGCTGCTGCCTGGCAGAAAACCAGTCCTTGCTAAGGATCAGACTGTGGCCTTGTTCCAAGAGAAATTTGGATTTCATTTGACCACGATAGGATTCCAGATTGTCATCTGAGCATGTCTGAAAAGTGGTGAATGTGTGTCAGTAGTTAAGTGCTCATGAACTTCCTTAGTCCCTGGATTGTTCAGGACTGACCCAGGCAATTTTTTCCAGATGTTTTGGGGAATCCAAGTCCATATAAAAGGGATGGTAATGCTTCTGCTTCCTTACTAAGTTGTCTTTGTGGCTTGCAGGAATGTGCATGAAAGCTGGAGCCAAGACGCCCCGATTTCTTGTCTCACCTCTACAAACTGCACTTTAACCTTTCTGCCCTTCCCTGGCACCTCCACACAAGATCACAGAAACTTCGTGGGCCCGCTGCAAACTTTACTTGGCCTTATTAGAAAAAAAATAAGCATTGCTCTTTTTTTTATTGTACAGAACTCCAGTCCCTGTTCTCCAAAGCTCCTCTGAAACTGTTTTTTTGTCTTTGATCCAGCAGCTGCTGGTATTCTGCAATCCTGAGTAGGTAAAACATGAGAAGCACCTTGGGATGGGAAGGAGTTATAAAAATATGAAATATTGCAGTGCCCTTCTGTGAGATACAGTGTAAGAGAGGGGCTGTCTAAATGGACACTGGGCAGAAATCTTTAGCAAATAAATGTTCTGACTTTTCTAGTAAATGTAAATTTTTTACTGTTGCAGTTCCACTTTATTGACTCTTTTTATCCCTGTGTTTCCTGTATTTAAATGGTTAATCTTCCTATCTCTATTCTAATATTACTATTCTTTTGTAAATGAGTTTGTATCATCAAACCCTATCTTTCCTAATATTTTAATTTGGCTATACTTTTCATCTTGTGGCTGAGGCAGAAGATTTCTCTAAATCCCAATTTTAAAGTATGGTGTTTATTTTAAATTTTATCTCCTACTTTTAAATGAAAACAAACTCTCAGTTCTGAAGTAGGTGGAATGGGGTTTGGAGGGAATTGCTCAGTAGCAACCAGTGCTGTGTGACATCTGATGAATGCTGATTCTTCATCCCCAAAACCTTCTGAGCGGGTGAAGGCAGCTGATTTCTGCAGCAGCTTAAACAGAGATTGAAATTACTTCCATGATGGGGAAGCAGATTTTTTTCCCCCATAGCAGGTGCAGGCTCAGTCCAGAGTGATTTCTCAGTTATACTCTAACTTTGCCGTTTAAAAAATTCAATGTCAGTGCCCAGCCAGGCAAAACCTAACTCCCTAACATTTCTGTTTTTCACGGAAGGCTAAGACTTTATCCTCAGGCAAAGTCTCCTCTCTGGGCTGGCTGCTGTAAATCCTCTGGGCCCTGGCGAAAGCCAGACTTGCTAGCTCATTTTACTTAATTTGTGATGCTGGCAAGATTTGTGCTGCAGCCCAGGGCTCTTGACTCAACTCTCCTAAATCAGAGCATTGACTCATTACAGTAGAGAAACACCAGCGCAGAAAACCTGAAAATAAATTCCTTGAAAAGAGATATTTCAGAAAGATGCTCTCTTGCTGAGTTTTAAATAGTGTTTAGTGGAATGTTTCAAGTTTCTTGGTGCTTTTTTCATTAAAGCCACCTGCTCATTAGGAAGTTGGGTTTTAGCCACTGTCCTCATAAATGTTTTTTACTACATATTTCATGTGAGAATCTTAGGGCACTGGATATCCTTCCTCAGAAACCCTGATAGACAAAATGTCTTGAGTTTTTGCAGGTGGGTAAACAGAAACTTGGGGTAAAGTGAAATGAGGTTGTCTGTGTAGGAATGTTAACCAGCAGAGGTGTAATGATGTAATTACTCCAAATACAAATGTGTCAGGTTAATGCCTGTGTAGACGTTCTTATTCAGACCTAAGAACCCTTTTTCCTGCTCGGATAATTCCATTTTGAAAGTGAGGAAGTGTATCAAAGAGGATAAAGTACTTGGCTGTGGTTGTGGAGATCAGAGGTTCTCTTTTTAAATCTACTGTGGATTTGTTGGGAGATCTCAAGTGGATTTTCTCCTTTCTCTGCACCATAATGTCACCAGTGGCTCTGAAGATGGTGTTGTATGTAGGGGAAAAAAATGATTGTTATTAAACAAAAAAACAGAGCAGTCACACAGATGGTATCCACACTGGTTTGGAATAGTTGATGTCTGATGTCTGCACTGTGTAGATTTCAGGTTTATCATGTTTTCAAAAGCTGGCTTTTGGTCTCACAGCCCAAGTGCCCATTTGCTCTGAAGTGTGCTAGGTGAATTCCTTCATTTTGGTTTCACTGCTGCAGGAAGCTGGCATATGCACTCCAGGATTGTCCCACGATGCAAACAAAACAACAATAAGGGAGATGATGGGAAAATGCATTTCAAAGGCACGTTCCTAATTGAACCAACACACACACATGATGCTGGGGCATTCCCATGAAGTCATAACAGATAATGTCCACCTGCAGCAGCTCTTGAGATGGTATCAGAGACAGAACCTGGCAGGTGAATGGGGCTTAGTCCTCTGCTTTAACCTTCAGCCTGTGCTGCTTCAGAAAGAATAAACTAGGTTTAGGAAGATGTTTTCCTAGTAGTTAAGCTGCAGTCAAACTTGTGTGAGATATAGGCAAGAAAGACAGTTCTGGGTAGTTTTGCTTTGATACTTTGCTTTGACACTGTGTTACAGCAAAAAATGCTTCAACCTCTTTCCCTTCATTTAGAAACGAATGAAGAAGTTTTCAGGGTGGTTTTGGGTAGAACTGACACTTTGGGCCTGCTCTGCAAGCTCTGCCATAGGTGAACTCTACCCTCCTCTCCTTTGCTCATGGGTTCAGTGTTACACTGCAGTGAGGGCACCTGCCAGTTCCAGTGGTGGCTGATGTGACACAGAAGGTGCCACATGTTCCTTCAAGCAAACCAGTAAGAACGGTGGCCAGTTGTCTCTTCTGCGCTGAGCTGCACGTGAATATTTGTTGTGATGCCTGTTTGTTTCTATAAAACACATTTCAATTATCCTAATGCTTTTCTAAATGTTCTTTGTTGCAGAAGAGGAAGAGGAGCAGGTTCCTACCGATGGAGGTACATCTGCAGAGGCCATGCAGGTCCCACTGGAAGAAGAAGGAGATATGGAAGAGGATGAGGCAATTAATGATGAGAACTACTTGAGCAAGAGACCATTAGAAAGTCCTGATGCTGAGGAGTTCCCACCTGTGAAAAGGCCAAAACTGTCTGTTTCCAAAGGGGACGCCTTGGATGGAACTGTGGAACCACGTGAGCCTCTCAGCTCAATAAATACACAAAAAGTCCCACCAATGCTTTCTCCAGTTCACGTTCAGGACAGTACAGACTTAGCCCCCCCTTCTCCAGAACCACCAATGTTGGCTCCCATTGCAAAACCCCAAATGCCCACCCCCAAACCTTTAGAGGCAAAGCCGTTCGTACCCAAAACAAAGTCCAAAACAAGTTCTCCAGGACAAAAGACAAAATCACCGAAAACTACACCCTCACCAGTGGTAGCTGGGAGTCCCATTCGTTCACCAAAACCTGGATCCAAAGAAAAAAAGTCACCGGGTCGCGCCAAGAGCCCAAAAAGTCCCAAAAGTCCAAAGGTTCCTGCTCACGTTCCACAACCACCTGTGAAGCCTGAACCACCGAGTAGACCCCCTCTGGCTGCATTGAGTGAGAAGATAGGAAAGGAAAATATCCAAGTGAAACAGGGACAGACACCACCTGAGCCTGCCCCCAAGCCAAATCTGGACAACCAGGTGAAGAAAGTCCCGGTCATGGACAAGACCATTGATGATTCAATCGACGCTGTGATCGCTCGTGCATGTGCAGAGCGAGAGCCGGATCCCTTCGAGTTCTCCTCTGGCTCTGAATCAGAAGGGGAAATTTTTACCAGCCCTAAAAGACTTTCTATTTCAGAGTCTACTACTCCTAAACCTTCTGTTCCTGCCAATAATGCAAATAAGGCGGGGGCAACTCCAATTCCTGCCTCAGGTGGGACTTCAAGTTCAGACATTTCATGGACAATGGATGACTCAATTGATGAGGTCATTCGGAAGGCAAACATGGGGACACCTTCTAATCCACCTACCAACTTCACTTATTTCTCCTCTCCTTCTGCTTCACCTCCAACTCCAGAGCCTCTTCTCAAAGTCTATGAGGAGAAAACCAAGTTGGCTTCATCGACAGAAGTGAAAAAGAAATTGAAAAAAGAGCTGAAAACTAAAATGAAGAAGAAAGAAAAACAAAAAGAAAAAGATAAAGAGAAGAACAAGGAGAAAAATAAGGAGAAGGAAAAGAACAAGGAGAAAGATAAAGACAAGGAAGGAAACAAGGAAGCAAAGTTTCAGTGGAAGGAACTACTCAAAGAGGAGGATCCTGATCCGTATAAATTCAAACTAAAGGACTTTGAGGATACTGACACAAAAGTAAAGTTGAAAGATGGCAATACCAAAAAAGAGAGAGAAAAACATAAAGATAAAAAGAAAGAGAAAGAGAAAGGCAAAAAGGACAAGGATAAAAAAGACAAAGAGAAACTCAAAGATAAGGGTAAGGAAGATAAGATAAAGGTGCCATCAGCACCTCTTGTGTTACCTCCCAAAGAAATGTCTATGCCCTTGTTCAGCACACCATCTGCCATGAGGCTTCCCAGCATGTTACCTTCCTTGTCTCCCATGCTACCTGAAAAACTATTTGAGGACAAAGAGAAACCTAAAGAGAAGAAGAAGGACAAAAAAGAGAAGAAGAAAAAGAAAGAAAGGGAGAAGGACAAAGAAAAGGAAAAGAAGGAGAAGGAAAAGGAGAGGAAAGAAAGAGAAAAGAAAGAGAAGGAAAAGGAGAAACACAAACATGAAAAGGTAAGCTGGTTGGATGAGGTGAGATGCCACACTTGCTTCAAGAATCCACATAGATTCCTGTGTTTGCTGCTGAGCATTGTCTAAGAGCTTTGAGAAGAAGTATGGTTACAGGATTGGTGTTTCTTAATAATAACAGCTCCAAGGAAGGTGTTCACAAAGAGCTTTAGAGATTGTCCCACATCTTTGGAAAAGAAAATGGTGGAATTCTAGTTCTGTGAATTTGAAATGTGAGATTGTCCTGGCTTTTCTTAACCTTCTTTTCACTTGGAAAAGCTGAGGCTCAGACACAACAGCAACACACACAGCAAAGGGATGAAGTGTTGTGCTGCAGAAAGTTTGTTCTGTAGGTTTCCACTAGAAGGGCAGCAGCCCTGTACCTTTCATATAAACTTTAAATTTTGTTTCTAAAAACCTGCTGTTTCGAAGTTTGTAGAAGCCTGGAAATTCCCAGGTGGACAGAAATGAGAAGCAGACTGCCTTCAAATAAATGTTATCTTACATGCTGAAAAGAGTTGCTGAGTCTTCCCTTAGCAAATCTGCCCCCTTGTTGCTCCAATTTGTTTGAAGTAAGAAAATTATTTTCAAATTATGGTCAAAGTGTTCAAATGTCACCTTTCTTTGGAGTCTTACGCTTGAGAGACAGAAGGGGAGAGCTAATTTTCAAGGGGTTTGAGCTCCTTCCATTCCTGTAACTCTTACTGATTTACATCAGCCAAAGATAATTTCTTCTTTCCAATATCACCTAATCTTGAGAGTATATTTAATATTTAAGAAATGAAACCAGCATATTTGCATGTTATCAGATTTGAAATCCCATTAGAAGCAGCTCCCCTAATTCAGGATTTGCTCTAATTTTTTTTGTCACTTCTCCTTATAATACGCATTAAATTGTTAACATTGAAAAGAAAGAAGAAAAGAAAGGAGATTGTCTTCCTGTGTGATAACCTTGGATACAAGAGTTCCTAAATCTCTATCCTTAGCCTTAGGAATCATTGTGTGAATTCCAGTTTTACCAAGATGCTCTTTACAGCCTGCTTTGAGTGTAATACTCAGTTTGTACAAGCTCAGGTTTGGGACATTCCTCACTCTCCTTTTGTTGCCATTCTTACATTACCTGCTGGATTTGCAACAAAGTGCTAATTTCAAAACTTGATATATTTTTGAAGTTTACAAATGGTTTTTCCATGCAGAATCTGGGTGATGCGGAGAGCTAATGTTTGTCTGCTGTGGATGAGTTGGTGATCAACAGGGTGGTGGCCCAGTTGTCCATGGTAATTTCATGTCTGGTTTTAGACTGCAGCAACACTTTCACAGATTCCCCATTTTATCTGTCTGCCCCTTGTGCCTGAGCAGCTTTGGCAGTATTTCATTGAGAATTTCTGCTGAGATTTCTTTTATAAGTTAAATATAAGTGCATGTAAAATAGAGGCAATGAGTTGCTTGGTTTTTTTTCCACATTTTCAGTTTTGCATTTCTTCTGCAGTTGTCTATGTCAAGTTTGCTTTTAGAGTGATAAACAGGCACATAAACAAATACAAACTGGTAACGTTTCAGTATAGACTCACCATATATATATATATATTAGGAAAAGGAGTTCAACACTAATAAAAACTTGGACAAATTAAATTGACAAAGCTGCCCATTACCTTGGCAAAAAGTCCCTGTCAAAAGATAAACTTTAAAGCTAAAATGCATGAAAGAGTCCCCAGATAGAATTAAAATTTAAACTGATTCTTGAGAGATAAGCTTTTTTTAAATCCACCTCTTTGCTGCAAGTCAGGATTTTAAAAATAAATTTCCCCTTTAAATCTCTTGAGCGATTTTCATTTTTTGCAAGGCCGCACTGCTGGTGTCCTGGAAAAATGGAGAGTTAGAGCTTTATCAGTTGGTGCCCTGAGGTATGTGGCAAAGAAGCTAAATCCTTGAAGATTAGCAAAAAAAATGCAGCACATGGCAATAAGGGGCTTATATGACTACTAGTATTAGTTCAGGTGAAAGAAGTATTGCTTATACATAAAACTGGACAAATCCACTGACAATGTATTTTTAGTTAGCTACAAAGGAGTCTTATATTGCTGGACTTTACCTCTTTGGTGATTTGGGAAGCTTAGTAATCCACTGTAAATGCTCTTCTGCTGGCCCCAATTCCCAGTATTACTCCAGAATGCTGCTCTTTCATTTTAACCCCTAAAAGTACATGTTTCCTTAATTTAGCTTTTAGATCACACAATGACTTATTTAGGCAGCAGTTGTGCTGCAAGAGCAGATGATCAGGTTACAGCTTGGACATTTAATCTGCCACAGTGCATCCACCTCGGAGGTGTAAGCACAACCTGGGAGATGAGTTTGTGGGCTCACTGCAGTTTCAGCTCCTGATGGCCAGGAGGAAATATCAGAGTCCCATTTCTAATATTGCTGTAGTTAAACAAAAACTGACTCAGCTGTAATGTTCCCATTTTTGAGCCTTGTTGTAGTTATTACCTTTGTGAGCATCACAATCCCGTTTTTATCAAGTTTTTCCTGGAATTTTGCCCCAGGCTGTTGAAAGGTACAGAGCAGCAAACAGAACACTGCATAAATGGCAGAAAACAGAAGCTGGAGGCTTCATGCTGGGTGTGTTTGGTGATGGCACCAAGGAGGAGAAGCTTTGTCTCAGGGCTTGCCTGCAGCTCCGTGCCCTGCAGTGGTGTTGGGTGCTGCCCACAGAGCCAGAAAAGGAGATCTGGGGCACTGCCTTGTGAGCTCCAGCAGATGAAAAGCAAACACTTGGAGCAGTTACACCCCATTTGTACTCCAGAGATTACCAGGCATGCTGTAGGAGTGACTGAGCAGCTCAGGGAGCAGCTGCTGACCCAGTTTCAGCTACCCTTAATAAGCTGAGCTGGAAACTAAAGTAGTTGAGGAACTGCTTCATGAGAAACGGAGCCCTCCTTGCATCAGGGCTTGCCAGAGCTGCCCCAAAGTGAGCTGCCCTTGCTCCTGTGTCAAAATCCTGTCATCAGTGTAGAGGAAGACCAAGCTCTGCAGGATGTAACTGTGAATGCTCCTTAGTTTTCTCCCCGGTCTAATGATGTAAACCCTACACACAAACCCACTTTGTAGAAAGATGCTTCCTGTCCTCTTGTATCAAAGGAAAAGATGTAGCCTTCTGGTGGAGCCCTGTTTTCCTCTCCTAGCAGACTGTGTTGTTGGTATCTGAGCATAAAGTGGTTTATGTGCTTTTCTTCTGCCCTGTGAGCCCACACCACCATTGTTTAGAATGGACCAAGGACCTTTGTAAATGATGTGGGCATCTCTCTGTGCTGTGTGCTGGAAGCTGCAGCAGCAATGCCTGTCCTAAGACGTTTTGTGTTCAAAACAGGCACTAAAGAAGGAGGAGAAACCTGCAGGAAAAGAGGCAAGATGGGCTGTGCAAAGCCATAGTCCTGAGCCTGCAGTAGCCAGGGTTCAGTTTCAGTCTCTAAGCAGTGGGTGATGTTACAGGTTAAGATGCTGGGAAAACAGAGAAAAGACTCACCTGTCACCTATGGAAGATGGCAGTGAAATTGTTGCAGGCACAAGAAGCTTCAGAGGAAAAAAGCTCTTGCAACACTCCAGGGGAATGATGTAACAAAAAATGGTTCTACATAAACAAAGAGTGCAGAGAGGCCTGTGAAATCAGCTAATCCATATCCATGGAGAGCTGCATTGCAAAGCACAGTTCACTGTGGAACACCACTCAGGCTGCTCTCTTTCTCTCTCTGGCCTAGACATCTCCTGGAGAGCAGCTCCAATTCTTTTGCCAAAATGCATGAGATTTTGTTATCACCTTTCTCAAAATAAGTCCCACTTGAGCCCTCCCACTCTGGCCTGCTCTCTCCCACACTACATTCTGTGCTTTGCATTGATTGTTTGCCCTCCCTTTTTCTGTGAAAGCTTTATGAAACTGGAAATTTGATCAAGTTTCCATTTAGTTGTATGCATATTAGTTTTGTCTAAGTTCCTGGAGCAGATTCAGCCAAGTGGTTGTTTTATTAAATTTGGTGACACACATTCTCAAAATGAGATCAGTCTCCATCTCTGGTTTTATATTTATATCTCTCTCTATATAATGTATATATACTTGTCATATATGGACATTAGTTGAGTAATGAATGCCTGGAGAATCATTACAGTGTCAGCTGTAGCATCTGTGGTCATTCTGGACAGGTTTTGCAAACCAGTAGCTCAATGGGAGTTGGTAATTTTGGCATATACTGGTTCCATAAGTTCAAGGACATATTCAAGTGGTCTAAACTCCACCAGATACCAAGATTGGAATCCCAGGCCACTTGAAAAATAGTCATTAAAAACCTCAGCCTAATTGCAGTAAAATGCAGTTGCTGTTATGCCTGGTGTGGATAAGAACTTTCATAAAGTATTCAGTGTTGGTGAATTCAGCTTGGAGTTTATTTGCTTCCTTTGATTCAAGAGAGTCATGGTAAGTTTATATGATGAACCTGGGAAATAATTGAATTTAAATCTCAGAAAAAACGTGCAAACACCAATGGGTGCCTGACAAGTTTGAGCACTAAGATCAAAGCATTTCATGTCATTGTTTAGAAACAAACTGGGAAGTTTCATGTCTCCAGAAAAGTACTTAATCAGGAAGATTTGCTAACAAATTGTATCAGGAGGTACAAATGCAGCAAGATGATTTTTTTAGTTTAGAGTTTGTATTTGTGAATTTCTACAGATGGGACTCCCTGCAGACTGAGACCCATCCACGCCATAGGACAAAGTGTGAGAGAACAGTGATTAGTCTGTCATAGTTTTGTTTCATTAAGCTGATATACTCTGGTTAACTCCATCAGTGCTTTCATGTAATTAATATATTTTGGGAGTCTGCTTGCAGTCTTTGATTGATGATTGTGTTCTCCTGTACAGATAAAGGTGGAACCAGTTGTTCCAGCTCCATCTCCGGTTATTCCTCGGCTGACTTTAAGAGTGGGTGCAGGCCAAGACAAGATGTAAGTACAAATAAATCCATCTGTGAGGTGTGTGCTCACCTCTGGCACCTGTGGGAGCTCTTCAGTGGGAAAAGCTTAAAAATTAGTGGCAAATCACATTTATGCAGCAAAGTGAGACTCATCACCTTCCATCCATCCTACTGTGTGTCCCATTCCATGTCTTTCTAGGGCATGGATTACAGGACTCCATCTGGGCTGGCATGATGCCTCCAGTGACATTTTAGTGAGGTTTCTGTAATGGATGCTTATCCTGAGTGTAACCTACAGCTAAGTTTCACAACACTCCCCAGCTAACAGTTGTTTTATGCTTTAAAACACAACAGTTGGAATTCCTTTATACACATCTGTTTTATTATAACCGTTGATGATTATTCATGAGTGTGCCTAACGCATTTCAAGTGCTGCTTCATTAGCTCCCTAATTATTGGGTGCTGTTGTACAAATAATAGTTACTTTGTACTGGATGAGCATAAATAGGGTGATCCCTATCCTGAGATCATGCAGCATAAACAGGAGGCTGGAGAGGCTGGGGAAGCCATGCGTCACCGGGCTTCTTAGGCTGCTCCTGTCTTGGATGTGAAGGGTTTCTTTTAATCAGGTTTTTTGTGTTGATTTCATGGCACAAAGCACACTTTCATGTCCAATGGTAAACATGAGCACACACAGATCTTTCATTTCCATTCCTCACATTAAATACTGCTAATGCAGTTGTCTCTCTTATATAGCCATTATGAACCAAACCCCCTAAACACTCATTTGTCTGCTCTAGAAGTTAAATGGGATTTTGATTATTATTTTCTTTTTCTCTGCTGTCCTACTTCTCCCCAGTAGATAACCATGGCTTTTATTGGTTTGAAGCTGCTAAGGGACTTCAGTCATTCCTTGGTTCCTAAGGGACACCCACATCCCAGTTATTAACCATTTTTGCTTTCTTCCTTTCAGAGTATTTGAGTGTGATATAAAATTTCTGTGCCTCAGGTTGCTGTACAAAGTTCCAGCTCTCTCAGAATACTTGTCTGTCCTGCTGAGCATGATTTGAATGTGCATGGCTGGACATGCTGTCCCTTGAAAGCCCACAGATCCATTTTCCTCCTTGAGGAGACATGGGTGCTTTTAAATTCCGTTTTTCCAAGGACTGTAGAGTGTTTATATGGGGGAAATTAACTCATATTTTCAAGGCAATTAAAGTTCTGAAGCCATAGTTTTAGCACCAGTTATCTTCCAGCCTTATCTCACTGCAGTGTTTCTCATACCCACACACATTTTGAGAGGGGACTTCAGACTCCATCTGTTTGCTACAAATCATGTGGGTGCATCATTGTCATCCCTGCCAGCCCTTGGTCTGAGATACTGACATCTCTTTTCATGGGCTTTTGGGAAACTCACTTTGTTTCCAGATTCATTTTTACATCTTTTGTGGCACCTTGGCCCCCATCTAAGGATCTCATAGCAGGCAGAAAGAAATGCTTTTTAATGTGTTATAGTAAAAGGAAGTTAAACTTATGTTTCATCTGTGTTGGTAATGAGTTTCTAAATATCTGGCAATTATCATATAAAAATGTTGTATTTCAGTTAGCTTGTCTCTGGAGTTAACTGGCATGGGATTGTTTAAGGATACTGTGAATCTCCATGGAAAGGTGCTAGGAAAAATTTTAGGGATTCCTAGAATTTGATATGAGTAGAAAGTAGATGGAGAAATTGGTTATTTCAATTTCTCTGTTAGAGAGAAGAGTTGTTTGGAGGCTTTTGGAAGTACCCAAGTACCTGTTCAATTGGAAGTTAATTTGTTTGGGGGAATGTCATGTAGAACGTCTTTAATAGAACTTACAGATCTTCATGAGGCACAGGGCTTTCAGGAGTCTGAAGCAGAAGTGTCAGATTGATGGTGCATGGAATAGAGATGCACATCACACCATAAACTCAACACAAGCTGGCTGAGTAACACAACAGCAGTGAGCAAAATGCCTTTGCAGTGCAGTGAGCAGCTGGGGCTCTTCAGCCTGGAGAAGTGAAGGCTGTGGAGAGACCTTAGAGCCCCCTACAGTGCCTAAGGGGCTCCAAAAAAGCTGCAGAGGGACTTTCTACAAAGGTATGGAGTGCCAGGATAGGGGGGAATGGCTTCAAACTGACAGAGGGCAGGGTTAGATGGGATATGAGGAAGAAATACTTCCCTGTGAGGGTGGTGAGGCCTTGGCACAGGGTGCCCAGAGAAGCTGGGGCTGCTCCTGGATCCCTGGAAGTGTCCAAAGCCAGGTTGGGTGGGGCTTGGAGCAACCTGGGATAGGGGAAGGGGGTCCCGGTCCATGGCAGGGGGTTAGAAGTGGATCATCTTTAAGGTCCCTTCTGACCCAAATCATTCTATGATTTTATAATTTTACTTCTTGATTCCTCTGCTTGGGCCAGTGTACAAAGCAGTGATGGCAACAGCAGGAAAGTCTTTTCTCTTGTGTTTGTGAAAGAAGTACATATTTCTCCCAGATTCAAAGTAGTAATACCTGCATTCAGGCTTGTCTGGAGTGCAAATGTTCTCACAACATGCATCAGCTCACAAGAAGTGGCTATTAACAACATTGGGTTAATAGACATGAAAATGTATTATTGCTGATGGATGGACAGACCAATATTGGAAAAACTGTCCTACTTAAGAGTTTTTTTGCAAGTGTTTTAACTGCACAGTAAAATAAGAAGAAAGTAGATTATTATCAAAGCATTTCCATCTTAGTTGTAAACAATTACAGCAATACTTGCATGGATGCCACATTAGAAGAAATTTACTGGATTCCATTCTAATGCAATTAGAGCTAATTTTGTTCTTTAAATGAATAAAAGGTCAGCTAGTAAATCTAGTTTATCTCAAGTCCAGGCTTCAATAAATTGTTTTATTTAATTTGTTGTAAAAGATCTTATCCCTAATGGGCCTTGCTCTTATTGGTTTGCTTGGGTTCTAAAATATTTATGACCACTTTTTTAGATATGATTTGAATGATATGTTGGAAAGGTTTTTCACTTTTTTTTTCCCATTCCAGTGTTATCAAGGTAGATTGCTAACTGAGTTAGTATAGGAAGGAACTAGTGATGCTATCTTTTTTCAAAACAAAAGAAGCAAAACAAAAAGCACAGACTTTAAAATTTTAAATGAACTGCAAATGATGGGTAGGGTTTAATACTTTTATTCAATTACATCATGGCTTCTTTTTGTCTTGTTATTTTTCCTAAGCACTATCATTTTTCATACACATAAGTTTTTTTAAATTATATCTATTGATAAAGTGTTGACATTCCAGCTACTACTACCGCTGACATAAACTTCAGCAAAAGTACATGCTGTAATGTTTGATACTTCTGATAAATTTATGCTGCATTTAAATACAGCTTTTAAGAAAAAACACATGGCTGCTGACACTAATGCCAGACCACAAAGCACAGTACTACTCACTGGGTGCTGTTCCAGTGTATCTGTGCCCTGGAAGCAGGATATATGTTTTTTGTGAAATCAAATATCCAAATTTACCTTAAATTTCAGACTTTTGCTCCAGACCCCTATCATAACTCTGCCATCAGCAGGGAACCAGGAAGAAGGGGAAAGACAGGCATTTTAACAATGTTTAACTGATAAACCTGACCTGCTGCTCTAATGAAATTGCCCCTTGTCTTCTGTATTTTTTAAGTGAGTAGATACGTGACTTTCTCCAAAAACAAATCACACACATGCACAGATACCTCTGTGTGTGCCTATAAAAATGTATATTAAATAACCTGTGGATTGTAAGATAAAATCCTAAAAGTATTTAGGGGTGAAAAAAATTTTGTTACCAAGATACTTAATTGGCCCCACTAAAAATCTTTATTACTTGGTAGGATATTATCAGTCCAAGCCCAAGTTATTTCTGTGTGGGGGCTCATTCAGCTGCATGAATGACACCCCCATGACAAAGGCCATGAGCAGAACCAGCTGACATTCTGTGTAGAGGATCTCAAAACCAAGGGTTGAGAGAGAAATTATCCTGTGATCATAGACGTGACCTCTCTATAATATCAGTGACCCAGAAGAATATTTTTGGGACTAGGAGGACAGGACCTAGTTTATTACACCAAGTTTCTTGATTAGATTATTCATCTAAGAACTTCTGCAACCCCCACAAGGAAGAATTTTTTCCCAATATTCAATCTAACCCTGCCCTCTTTCAGTTCTGTTTGCTCAAGAATTTGTTGTTTTAAGTGTAACACGAAATTTTAGTAAATCAGTTCTTCCCTCATACTTTTTGAAATCCCACAGAACTATAGAATGTCACCTGTGACATGCAGAGTGCCACCAACTGTATGCTCACCAAAAAAGAGATGCCTTAATGAGGGATCTTCTCTCTACAACAAGCTTAATTTACACAGAAGAGTTGAGTTGCAAACTCTCCAGAGATTGAATTTTCCTGGGAAAACTGCACACACACATACACAATTAGCTTCTGAAAGGTCATGGCACCAAGAAAAGGAAGAAGAAGAAGAAGAAGAAGAAGGTTTTAACAAATACATCCATATGATTCTTATTGACCTGGCTGAAGAAAGAAATTAGGCAAGGACTGTGTTGATGCTCCCCAAAGCTCACTGGGGACCTGAGTTGCTGCTGTAACATGAATATTTGTTCTTTTAAAACTGTTCAAGCTCCATGTGAGTTGTGGAAATAAAGCTGGATATCCAAGACTTTGCTGCTAGTTTGAGGAGTCCTGCCCTATGCAGTTTCCAGGAATGCACCTGATTGTTACAGAATCATTTTTGGTGTATATTCAGGAGCTTCAGTTTTTAACAGGGCTGTTCTCATACAGATAAATCAGTGAAGAAACTTTTGAACTTCGGGTGCTATTTAGTGGTGCACTAGTCAGACTTTGATAATTTACATTATTGTTTTCATAGTGTTGGCCCACAAAAGCTGAATAATGGGGTTCATTAAGCTCCCTGTGCAGGCATATCCAAATTGTTTGCCTCCAGCCTTGGCTCCCTATGTGTGGCTGGGGAGGGAAGGATTGGCTTTTTATTGACTTGTCAAGCCTTAGGTTTGCATTACCAGCCAAGTAGCTCATGACCCATTCCATTTATTGCACTGTTTTGTGGTGGGGAAACAGGTAAAGGAATCCTGCTGGAAGCCCCTCCCTGTGCACGTTTGGATGAATAAGGGCAGTGTTTGGAGCAGTTCAGGCACCGTGACCAAAGCCTTGGACAGACGGAGTGGCAGCAGCGTGGGGCCATTGTGGGACACAGCTGTGGGCGGTGTTGGTTACCCTGTGAGACATTGCTTATCCAAGGGAGAGCTCCAGAGGAGAATTCATTGAGGAATTAAAGAGGAGGGGAGGAAAAAGGAGTGATACTTCAGGGAGTGTTGTATTTTCTGAGACCCCCATCATTGGAAGGAATTATGAATCTGATTCCATGTTCTCAGGCTAATTTATTTTTTTATTAATTAATTTAATATTTAATTTAATTAATTTATTTATTATAATTATTTAATTTAATATTAATTTATTATTTTATTATCTATATTATATTAAAGAATACTAAACTAACCTATACTAAACTATACTAAAGAATACAGAAAGGATACAGACAGAAGGCTGAAAAGATACTAATGAATCTCGTGACTCCCTCTCCAGAGTCCAACACAGCTTGGCCCCTGCTGGCCAACAAGTCAAAAACAATTCACATGAAACCAATGAAACAATCACCTGTTGGATAAACAATCTCCAACCACATTCCAAAGCAGCAAAACACAGGAGAAGCAAATGAGATGATATGGTTTTCCTTTTTCTCTGAGGCTTCTCAGCTTCCCAGGAGAAGAGTCTTGGGCAAGGAGATTTTTCCAGAAAATACACATGTGACAAGGGAGAAAAATGGAGAAGGGCTAACCACTGTTTGGGAAAATTAAACAATAGAGCACAAGCAGTAAAAGTCTGTGTGTATTGCTGTGCTAATGGGCATCCCAATTATTTTAGCTGGGAAGGGCTGTGTTAACTGTGCCTTGACAGAACTGCTGCTCTGGGTGTCAATCCAACTTGTGCTGTAAAAGAGCATGTAATGGTGAAATCATTTTTGATATGATCAATAGACCACCTAAGTGAGGAGGCAGAGTAATGAAAAATGATCTTGCTCCTCTCCAAGGTGTGCTGAAGGAATTCCAGTGATCTTTACAGCTTTCATCAATCTTTGTGAGTGTATTTACTGACATACCCACATTTCTCTGCTCTGTGGTCTTTTAAATTATAAAAGCTGGAGGACTGATTTTTGGAGCCTTTTGAAATGCTGAATGTATTTTAATGAAGATACTGTCTCAGCTATGATTCATATCCCTTTCCCAATTGTTCTTTTTTAGTGTAGCATATTGGCCCAAATCCTGCTGTAAAATCCCCATGTGTGGTCCTGTATCTATCCAAAAGGCTCTTTCACTTTGGTGGAGGTTCCCCAGCCTCTCCCTTGTTGCAGGATTGCAGCTTTTACATGGGGGAGAAAAAAAAGTGAAGAATACGATATCCCTTTTACCAAAGCAAGTAAATGATCATTTTTGTTTATATTTCTAGAGGTGATTTAGCACAGCTTTTTGTTCCTTGAGCATGAATTAAATTTACAACTTCAGATGTAGTCCTTAGGTTTTTTTTTCCTTCTATTTTATTTAATTACTGAAGCCACCCCAACTAATTATTCATCCTGTTTATGGTAGGCAGTAGTCTGTGGCAAATTATTTTCATTTTGCTGCTGGCCACATGGAGTGATGACTCCAAAAGTGAATCCATAAAAAGGCTTGAGTCATTAGAAAACAAAAACAACATACTGTGAGATTCTTTGATTTTGTTGCTTATTGCTCAAGAGTAAAAAAAAAAAAAACAAAAAAAAAAAAAACCAACTTGTATACTGTATACCTCAATTAAAAAAAATACTTCAGGCAGGTTTAGACACATGAGGGAATTGCTTGTGTAAATGGCCATGAGCAGCTGCCCTTATGAAGCACAACAGAAACTGATCAAGTATGTGTGAAAGATTAGAAAGGCAGATGGGTATTTGTTTCAAAAATAAACTTTTCATAGAGGATGACTGCAAGAGAAAGGTACTGGTTTGTTCTTGACTTTGACAGAGTTGCTTCTTTTTATTCACTCTTTTACTGAGGTTTTTAAATAAACGTGAGGAAACTCCATAGACCCAAGGATTTGTGGGATGGTTCCTGGGAGCTGGATGTGGACAAGAAGACCATAAAGAAATAGCCACAAAAGAACAGATGGTCCTACCTGAATTTAGTGAAGTTGTCCTGTTAGCAGTTGATCTTTAGCTGTACAGAGTCTCCAAGTCCAGGACCATCTGTCTTACTTGTTTCTTTCAAAAACAAACTTGGTAACAAGCTGAAAATCACAGATTTAGAGATTTTCTAAACCCATACTGGTACAACCTTCTGGTAGTAAATACAATTCATGTTCTGTACCAGTTCCCACCAAAAAGGGTGGATAGAGAACTGGTTTATGGGCAAACTCCTAGATCATGCATCCCATAACATTTCCCAAAACAAATGACAATAAAAGGCAGTTTGCTGGGAACACAGAAGAGAAAGTTTGCAAAGAGCTCATTGACATAAACATGTTTTACCAGGTTCTGGTTTTGCTCTTGAGAACTCAGCAGAAGGGGTTGGTGCCAGGTGGTTTTAACATTGAAGATGTTTGTTATTGATGATAAGGGAAAAAATAAGATGAAAGATACCAAGACGCCACGCTACCAGCTCAGTTTTGTTTTGTCAGACTGGCAATGAACCATCCAGAGGTGTAAGTCAGAATGGTGAGAAAATGGGAGGGAGATCTAGGAGTCATCAACTGAAAGGTGCTTGTGGTTGTTGGGAGAAATACTCTGAGTGTAACAGATACAGAGGCTGAAGGCCAAGGGCAGAAATCTGTTTCGCTTAAAGTAATGGGAAAATAAACAGTAGAAAACCTGTAATTCAATTTCAACACTGCATGTGTCCATATAGCAAAGGAGTTAGCTGGAAATGTCAGCTGGGCTGAATGTCCACATGTTTGTGGGGCTTTGCCATAATGCTAGAATAGTAGAATCATAGAAAAATTTAGGTTGTAAAAGACATCTTAGATCATCAGGTCCAACCATTAACCCATCACTGCAGAGTCCATCACTGAACTGTGTGCACAAGTGCCACATGTCTTTTAAATCCCTTCAGGGATGGGTGACTCCACCACTACAATGGTCAGCCTGTTCCAGTGCTTCACAACCCTTTTCATGAAATCATTTTCCCTAATCTCCAATCTGGACCTCCTCTGGCTCAACTAGAGGCCATTTCCTCTTGTCCTTTCACTTGTTACTTGGCAGAAAAGACCAACCCCCACCTGGCTGTACCTCCTGCTGGGGAGTTCTGGAAAGTAATAACATCCCCCCTGAGCCTCCTTTTCTCCAGGCTGAGCCCCTCCAGCTCCCTCAGCTGCTCCTGGTGCTCCAGATCCTTCCCCAGCTCTGTTGAAATGGAGAATGAGCTGTTGATCTCCTTGTGCACCACTGAAAGTCAACACACTTTACCTGCGAGAGGCAGGCACAAAAAGTGGATGATATCTTGGAATAAGTGCTCAAAGTTCATTTTCCTTGATAGAGAAGAATGCCACATGGCAGGTGGTGTTAAAGTGCTGAGGTCTTTTCACTTGCAAAATTGCTTGGGGCTTCTTTGGAGGTTTGGAGCATTCTGGCACTCCACAAACTCACAGGTTGGTCACAGCGTGTGCTTGTGGAGCTTCTGTTTGCCAATATGACTTGTTTGCACAAAATAAAATATTCAGCAGGGCATGAAACAGCAAATAAATTTCCCTTTGTAAAAGTAATATGGGAATTAGCCTACATTATAGAGCTTAAATCACACTGATTCTCCTCCAGGGCTGGAATAAAATTTTCAGAATCACCTCTTATCTTTGCAGAATCTAAACCATATGGAAATTTCCTGATTTCCTTAGGTGTTTTTGACACTCTTACCCATAGGTCTTAGAGGGTTTAGCTTTTTTCTAGTGCAACAGTCTCAGTTCTAGGTGTGAGATTTTTCAGAAACAAAATAGTTACATCAAGGAATTTATATCAATAAGGGAATATCAAAGCTAATAGATTATATGATGATTGATAATCCAAGTGAATTGCAGCAGTTTCAGTTATGTCAGTGCAGTTGATTATGTCATTTTCCTAGGCACAGAGACCCATTTAGCTCCTTCTCCTTGCTTAAAAATGGGTCATGGGTTCAGAAAAGAATTAGGACTTTTCAAATGTTAGTTTTTTCCTCTGGGCAGAGAAACAGCTTCTCGGGAGCTCTGCCTCTGAGAAACAAAGATTACTGTGATTTTTTTACCAGACCTTTCAAAGTTCTGATACAGCATTTTTTTGGAGCTCATTGCCCATAGCAATCATTCTGCCCTGTGGCCCATGTCCTGTTTTTGAAAAGCCATTTCCTTTTGGTGCACATCTTCCCCCTGTGTTTAGGTGAAGCAGTCAATGGGGCTTTCAGCCGTAAGGATCAGAATTAAATCAAATAAATTACTTCCAAAGATAGGAAACCATTTCACACCTTGGAGCTTCATTTTGCTGCAGATGTAGCATGTTACAGCTCCTGCCACTTAGAGCTGATTAGAAACCAACTGACCTGTTGCAGCACTTCAAATCTTGGTAGAATTTGCCCTTTGCCTGCAAGCTGACACTTGGTGTTCATCCTCTTTGGGTTTGGAACTATAACTGTGAGCAGGATGATTGCCCTGGAGTGATGATTAAAAATGGTTTTTATTCACTTTACCCTCCTGAGAAACAGAAAAACTTCACTGAAATTTTCTTTTCTTCCTTCCCCTTGGAGCAGTGTTGGACACAGTTTTAAACCAGTAGATAAGCACTGAGTCTTTACTGTGAGGGTGGTGAGACACTGGCACAGGCTGCCCAGGGAGGTGGTGGCCTCCCTATTCCCTGGAAGGGTTCAAGATCAGCTTGGATGGGGCTCTGAAAAACCTGGTCTAGAGGAAGATACCCATAGCACAGGGGTTGGGGCTGGAAGATCTTTAAGGTCCCTTCCAAGCCAATCCATCCTTTGATTCCATGAGATCTGGCTCCTCAGCTGAGATTCAGATATTACACATTATTGTCTTGGCCCTAGCACAGCCTTGATGTAGTTGAGCAGAAATGGCAATGGAAGATCTTATTAAGTTCTGATATTGGGTTGAGATGCTGTTTGGACTGGAACAGATTGTGAGAAAGAAAAATAAGTTCAAAATGCCTATGTCAGGAAGCTTTGTGCTCTGCTCTTTCAGCAAAGGGGTTATAAAAAAACAACATGGAAAAATAATTGGCAGTCATGGTATTTGAGGATTTCTCTGTCTTTCCACTTTAAATTTCACATCTCTTCAGATTTTTCCCCTTTTTATTATGTTTATATATTTTCTCTTGGTTACTACAAGGCACTCTGTGACAAATCAGTGCATGTGTTCAATGATAAGTACACTGAGGTTCTGTGAGCAGGACAGCTCCTGCTGGCATTTAAAAAGAAATCCAAAGTGAATTTAGGTTGGACACAACCAAATACACAGTGTTTACATTAATTCTGGGGTTTTTTTCAAAGGGAGTGGTAACGGTAGTCACTATTTATGGAGGCTCTTACTACCACCTCTATTCCAAAGGTTTTCTCACATCTCCTTTATTTTGGAGGAACTGTTTGGATTCAAAAACAACTTTTAATTGACCTTTTATCTTGCAGTGTAGAATCTGTTCATGGTACATTGCTAGGCAAGCAGCCTACAGAGAAATTCAGCTCTTGTCTCACAACTCTGATTGTGGTGGTGGTGGTTGATGTTCATTTGTGTTTGATTTCTGCAAAAAAATACTCATTTGGCCTCAATTTTAGAGTTCTTGGATTGGTATGGAGAAGGAGGTGAAAGTTTGTTTTATGTAGTATTGTACTTGCAGACTAAGTGATGATTTTGGACACATGAAAACACATTTGGGAAAGAAGGTAACAATATGTGTGTGGTGATGTCCCAAGGAGGAGTTTAGATCCCAGCAGGACTCAGGTACCAGGAGGATCGAGGCTCTGCTGCAGTGAGAGCCGCCTACTTGCAGTGAGCTCTGTGCCTCAATTTTCCTGTCTATAAAACAGAGCTCATAAATCTTGCCATCATTTACATAGTGTTTTGATATCAGGTTTCTCTCCAAGTCTGAAGTAACAGTAATTATTAGTCGTGGGACTGCTATTTCCCTTTGATTTCTCCCCACCTCCATATTCCATGCGTGCAGCCCCTTCTTCAGGACAGGCTAAACCACCCTCGCTGAGATTACTCCATCACCTCTAATGGTGCAGCACAAAACCATTCATTTCTCCGCTCTGGAGTCTAAAGTCTCTGAACTCCATTAGCCCAAGGGAGTGGTAGGCCCAAGCGTGCTCCGAAATGCCGATCTCCTGTTTTGATAACTGAGCTCTAAAATCAAGATAAACAAGCTGCCCTATATACTGAACATGTCCTAATTGCACACCTGAGGCCCGCCAGCCAATCGATGAGCGTGTGTCGCTCGCTAATGAATATTTGTACTTTTGGAAGTTTTCACATGTGGTGTTCCTTGCTGCTTCTGCAGTTATTAGCAGAGTGGCTTCGAAGACCCTGTGCAGGAGGATAACCTGGCTTTAGACCAAGAAACTCTGTAATTTAATTTCATGTGTTAGCTGGGCATGGTCACTCTTATTCAAATTGTATTAGCTAATACTTCTTTCAAACTGTTTACACTGCGTGCAAAGTTGTGTTTAAAGCCCTATTAGCTAATACATCTCCTAGTCTAGACTTGGGGAGGGTTGGCTCCCTGGAGAACTCCTAGCAGGATTTTGTTTACTTGCAGGAGGTGGGAGAGGGAGGCATGGAAAGAAGGGGCAATGATGTTTGAAACCATCCAAATGACTTGCTGTGCCAATATTTTGCTGTCAGTCCCTATGCTCGCTTTTATTATAGCTAGGAGTTTGTTTATTGAGAGATGGCTCTCCAGTCATGAGGATAACTTTGCAAACCAGGGGAGCACTGGCACCAACCAAGGCCTTAGACATTCAGCATTGGGAGCCAGGGCTGTCTGTGGAATGGGGAAGACATAGAAGAAGCATCTGAGTTGGGTATGGCAAGTCTGGCAGGAGCCCCAGGAGACTTTCACTGAACCAGAAACACATCATGAGCCAAAGAGAAAACTTCCTTGGTGAGAGATAACAGTGGCGTTTTGGATGTTCCCCACCAACAGGAGAAGGAGGCTGGTTTTGATGTGTAGGTTGCTCCTGGGATGGTCAGATAGTAGAACTTCCTTCCTTCTGCAAGTCACAGACAACATAAATTAATACTCCTGTACTTTGACTCACAGTCTAGCACCTTACTGACACATATACAGAGCCTGAGCCCCACATTAGGTACCTGAAGCAATCACTGGGACATAGGTAGTGTGAATGTCTTCAGTGTTGCTGATGGAAGAATCATCTATCACCCTTTAGATTTCATTCTTTGATTTTCTTCTCCTGTTCACTCAGAGAAGGTGTGATGCTGGAGCTGGGGCTTAGGCAGGACTACCAAACTCATTGCTCCTTTTTCTTTTACCAAGTATGTTTTTACTGTAACTCTGATTTTGTACTGCAAGTGGCATATCTTGTGAGAAAAAACACTATTATCTCAGCCAGGCATTACATACTGTATTATTCCAAGCCTTTCTCAAATGATGGCTTGGAATTTTATTGACTTGAAATTCAGACAATGTCTCCAATTGTAGTGATACTACCTTTGGAGTTGTAATAAATTCTAAAGTTGAACTTAGAATTCACATTGACAGTGGAGCCTGACATTCCTGGTTCTCAGGAGTCGTTGCAATTTGATTTTTGTCATGGTTTCTCTACTGATGTCTCAATTTTTTACTTTCTTAAATGATCCTTGTCCCTGGAATGTGTAACCTTTCTTTAAATCACCCTCTTCTTACAGTCCTGTCACAAATCAATCACACTCCCACAGTTACCATTCAAATATAAATAAATTAGTTAAATTATTTACCAAAATATGGTAAAACAAATCAACCTATCCTGTGTTTTGTTTGAGTTTTTGGTTGTTTTTTGGGTTGTTTTTGTTCTGTTTTTTTAAAACATCCTTTTCCTTCTCTTTATGTTTCTAACCTAGAGCCTTGTAGTAAGGGCAATTTCTGGCTTGTCTGTGAAATTGCATGCACATCAATAACACTGTGTATCAACAGTCATTAATAAAAGCTGGGTCCTCTATGTATCCCCCTTCCTGGGCAAGATTGTTCTATACAGTGTATTTACTAGAGCTACATCCTGTCTACTTCAGCTACTCGAGTAAGTAGCAATATTTTAACTGCTGAGTGTATAGTGTGCGTCATTTATTTGTCCTGACTAGATCCACTGCTGATTTCATAAACATTTGGGCAAAGAAATACCAAACTAGCAAATATTTGCAGAACCCCCTAATGTAGGATCTTAACAGGATGATATGGTCTCTCAGTTTGAAGATTAAAATCAGTGCTGTTCACAGCTGATTAACTTTCCTTTCTAATATTTCCCACAAATTGAGCTAATGCAATAAAACTTAACGAAACAAGGTTTAGTAAAGCCACAGAGAATATTTATAAGACAGTGAGGTACAGACTGGCTCAGGGTGTCCTGGCATTCACTTTGTAATGGCTCTGTGTTTTATCCTGTAAATAGATGGGTGCAGCAATGACAGCCGGGCTTGTGTGGGGTTGAAACAGCCTCTTTGGTGACTCCAGGCTGGCATGAATTAGCTGCTCTATATTTTCTTTCTCTCTAATGGGTGATTGATTGTTGATTTCTCTCCCATCAGCTCTAACAATTCTCAATGTTGCTCCTACAGAGTCATCAGCAAAGTGGTGTCAGCTCCAGAGGCCAAACCTTCCACTCCTGCGGCGCGGCCCAAAACGCCTCCGCCTGTGCCGTCACCGGCGCCAGCTCCTGTTCATGTCACCCCTCCTCCAGCTCCAGCTCCTCCTCCTCCACAGGCCACCATCTCACCTGTCCTGATCCCACCACCCTCCCCAGCCGTGTCAGCAGCTGGAGGCTCCAAAGCTCCCGTTCGGAGCGTGGTGACCGAGACCGTCAGTACTTACGTGGTAGGTGACACGTCCATGCTCTGTCCCATGCCAGGGGCATTCCTCCCTGGAATTGCTGAGCTCCTGCGTGGCTCATCGTCTCAAACTGATGGTTCCTGGAGTCCTGATGTTGCTCTCTGTTAAACTGCTGTTTATCCAGCCCTTGTTTCCACACACATGCTTTGAGGGGTTAATAACTTAATTGAAACGCTACAACTTGGACTGAATTTTTCATTGGTTCCCAGTTCCAAATTTAAGTTCTTTCTAACAAGTCCAGCTATGTCCCATATGATATTTTCTGCTAACTGAGCTAGAACACTTTTTTTTTGGAGGTGGAGGTTTTTTATAGGTGCTTTCAAAAGTGTTGAATTGAAACCTCAAATGTCAGACTCACCATAGATTTTGCTGTCAGTCAGGTAAAGTACAAAACCCTCATACAACATCAAGAACTTGACTTAGCCCTCATTTGAAATGTGTAGAGTCCACTAATCTCTTTCCTGGTTTTGTCGACATACAGAAATTGCAGATGTTTGTGCATCTCAGAAGTCTGTAGATTGTTCATTAGTCTGCACTTCATTTGTGTGTTTGACATGTGCTCTGAGCTTGGCCTGTGTCTGGCAGCATTCTTCATTCTTTTAGAAAAGTCTCTTGTGTACCATGGTGTAGGAACTGCATTCCCTAAAAGAATGTGGATATATGTCTGGGTAGGACAAGACTTGCTGTGCTGCTGAGAATTTCTGCTTTAAGTGCTGCGTGAAATGAAGTCCTGAGCATTCCTGATGCTTGAAAAGCAACGCAAGGGTAGCAGTGTTGTTATCCTCCCTGTCCTGGCTGAATTCCAGCTTGATTGGTGACACCTTGCTTTGCTGCAGTTTAAAAATCTCACCATTTAAAACACCTAAAGCTTACTTTTATTACAGAGTTTGCCGTGCTTGAATTGCAACATATGCATGATTTATTTAATTTTTATGAATCTTGATTTAGTATTGATTTCTAATATAAATCCACCCTGCATTTCTAATGGAAAGGTGCTTCCCTGCTGGACTTAAACTGCTGTATCATGTTACTGCTCTCTATTTAAACAGCTGCTACATTTCACTCCTGAGTTAGTTACAGCACTGGACAACGTCACAGGCTCTGCATGTCCTTAGGGTGCAGGACACAGCCTCACCTCTGCTATCACAGTGTAAACCCACAGTCACTCTTATTAATACAGTCACTAGTATTGTTGTCATTGTTATGTAGTAGCCAAAGGTTTCAAAATTTACTTTAAGAGAGAAGCATTTCCAAATGCTCTACTACATCCCATTTTCTTCTGTAACTGTGAAAATAAATAATTTAGAGATTATGTTAGTTTTAAAAATAAAAACATAGCACTTTGCCTAGGTACTTCCAGTGGTAACACACTTAGCACCTTTATGGAGAATTCAGAGGCTATGGAGGCTCCAGGTCATTTTTGCTTTTCACAGAACCATAGATTATCACAGAATAGTTTGGGTTGGAAGGAACCTTAAAGACCATCTTGATCCAGCCCCTCTGCCACAGGCAGGGACACCTTCCACTCAACCAGGTTATTCACAGCCCCATCCAACTTGGCCTTGAGCAGTTCCAGGGACAGGAACTCCACCACCTTTCTGGACAACCTGTACAGTGCCTCACCACCCTTATTGTCAATATTTTTTATCTAATACACAATCTAAACCTACCTCCCTTCCACTTAAGACCATTCCCTCTTGTCCTATCACTCCAGGCCCTTGTGAAAAGTGATGTTTTATAATATTATAGTTGAAACCAAGGCTTTACTGCATTAGGACCCAGCTATGTGCACATGCAGGGAGACACCTGATGTGACAGATTTATAAGTCAAAATACTCAGAGAGAGGTTGGGGAAGAAGAAAATGATTAATAACTATTAGCCTCTTGTATAAAGGAAATCCAGGAGACAGAATCATTTTCCTTAGATCACATGGGAAAGCTGTTCTAGAGATAAGAGTGGAGCCAGTGTGACAGAGGTGCCCAACTCCCTTGTGCAGGGGAGGAGAGGAGAGTGATTTTATAGCTCAAAACAGAAAGGATACACATCTCCCTGTTGGATAGCATCTCAGTGCATGTGCTCTGCTCATTAGCTCTCGGTGGTTTGTACTAACACAGCAACCAGCAATCCCACTCTGTGCCTCCTTGCATGACCCTTGGCTCATTAAGGAATGAGAAGTTATGCAATATTTTTAATATCCTTATTCAGCAGCCCAAGTTCTTGTTTAACAAACAGGCAGAGGTTTCTGTCATTATAGACCACCCTGCCCCTCTCCAGCCCCTGAGAGCCTGAGGCAGGCATTCTGCAGGGGAAAAAAATACCTGAAAAATTTAGTTTGGAAAAGTTAGGGTGTCTATTTTCTGATGGGGCAACATCTGGCAGTGCTGCCTACACCCAAAACAGGCAGCACCAGAAATGAGGTGCCTGTGCTGGGGGATGATGGGAGTATAACCAGGTGTTCAGGCAGGTTTTGTAGCCCTCAGCCCAACATCCCACAGCATCCCTTCTCTGCAGCACTGTGGCACAGCATCCCTTCTCTTCCCAGCAGGGTTATCCCACCAAAATGCCTCTGGAGCTCTTCACTCTGAGCCCAGACACTTCAGCTGGGGAGCAGATGCTTCTCTAGCAACTTAAAATGACTTTGCAGATGTGAGATTAGATGGTAGATAGGAATGATTATTGCAATCAATCAGCTTGGAAACTGAGTTAATTTTATGATGGTACCTACTCCATATCTCTGTTGGGAAGGGGATTGTTCCCTGGTTAGTATTTCTGGGACTTGTATTCTTGAGTTTTAAACCACAAAAACATGCAGGGCTTTAAGAAGAATCAGGGAAGAGTGATGTGTTGGTTGCAGCTCTGGTACGTTCCTATTGATTTTTCAGGAAGAGGTGTAAGATGTACAGACCACCGTGTAGTGGCTTTTTTTTTCTTACTAAGAACATTTGGGGCTTTTCATCTGCTACTTTTTAATATTGTGTTTGTAAGCTGTACAGATAGCAAAAAGTTATTGCCTGAGATATGTGTAAATGCACAAAAGCTGAGAACAAAACAATTTCTGCTTTTGAGATTCAGCGATAATGTGCAAATCTTCATAAAGGAGTGATGGAGTCAGGGCAATGCCCCAGACATTTTGTACTTTGTGTTGTTAATTGCACTCCTTTAGGTGGATTCTGTGACATTTTGCGTGTATGTTTTTAGTAAAGAGCTGTTCAAGAACCACTGGAAATGTAAAAATACAAACAATGGGTCGAGCAGGATATAAACATTAAAAAATGCATACGATGAACCCGGTGAGCAGCTGCCCAGTACTGTAAATGATCTGCCTTTCTTGTTTCATTTACCCTTTAGTAAATTGTACTGCGACATAAATGTCATAAGGGGAATGGAAAGTTACTCAGTAACAACTTTTTTTATATCCTGATCTTATCAGCTCGTTGGAGTTGAAGACTTTGGCTAATAAGTAATGCAGCAATATATACACACGGCGCTGTATATTTTACATGCACATAAGAACTGTTATCTTACGCAGGAGGCTGCCGTGGCTCCTGCTTGCCATTAACAGGGTAGAATTTTAAAAGTATAGACAGAGAGGGAATTGTGTCCTTAAGCCCTGGCTCTGTGTGTGAATGCCTGTGCTTAGGTTGGGTGGTGTAACTGGCTTTACTGGTTTACAGGACAATGCAGGAAAATACATGATTTTGTCGTCATGAGCAGTGTAGGAAAATCAATTAAGACGTTAACACTGAGCTCTCATGATCAGAGAATTCACACATGACAACAGGGGCTGCTGAATGGCTTAGCCAGATAAGCAAGAAACCTTTTTTTTTGTTGGTGGTTTGTTTTTTTTTAATGTCAATTTTCCTGCCTACTTAGCCCTGAAAACCAGCTAACTTTGCTTTTCTTTGCACCAGATCCGAGACGAGTGGGGTAACCAGATCTGGATCTGTCCTGGCTGTAACAAGCCAGATGATGGCAGTCCAATGATAGGTTGTGATGACTGCGATGATTGGTATCACTGGTAAGTTCCTCTCATCCATCCTGCTCTGCCAGTGCCTGGCAGATTGGGGCTATATTATTAAAAAACCTTTTTTTCTAATAGTTCATGACGTTGGGAATATTTAAATAGCTTTACTGTGTCCAATTTAATAATCTGGAAGATATTTTTATCTCTGTTGCTCTGAAATTTGAAAAGGCAGATTTTAAGCTGTGAAGGAGAGTTACTTTTTAATTAATGGGCATTGGTGATAACGGTTGTTTTTGAAACTGCTGGGAAATATTGCTGATTCCGGTAATTTTGTGAGAACTACAGGATTATGAGCACAGTGTATACAGATAGACAGTTCAAATTATGAAGCATTGTATGAACAGTAATATAAATGTCAGCTCTTATAAAAAGGTTAGGGGAAATTAATCACTTTTTAGGCAATTTTTTTAAAAGCTACATAAAATCATAAGGGTTTTTTGCAGATGCGTTAAAGAAGCATTTGAAATTATTTTAAATCTAGTCTATTACACCTGAAAGTGCACTCATATTTTCTACTAAAACAACACTTTTTATCTGAGTATCCTTTTGATACTTGTCTTTTGTTTCAAAGCAAGAGTTCTTAGGTTTTGATCATTATATTTGTTAAGATAATTGCTGTATTAATTCAAAGGCCAGATCCAGTCTCCCACTGGCAAGTTGCATTTTTTGGAGTAAGACACAAAAGCAACGTTACTCCACTGAGGTGATGTGATATTTTCCTGTCCTTCACAGGCCTTGCGTTGGGCTTACGGCTGCACCCCCAGAAGAGATGCAGTGGTTCTGCTCCAAGTGTGCCAACAAAAGGAAGGATAAAAAACACAAGAAGAGGAAGCACAGGGCACACTGAAGGCTTGGCAGGGACTGAAATCGTGCGGTCACCGTGGCACCTCCCGCCCCGACTCGGCTGCAGGAGGGATCCACCCTGCCAGGGTCGTTTGTGTCCCTGCAGTGAATCAGGGGCGAGGAGATGCCCTTGCTCAGGGGCTGTTGGTTTCACAGACAGTCCGAGCCCAGGGCATTGGATTTTGGTACATTCTGATGCTGTTTCTTCCCCCTGGCAAGGGGAGTTTGCACAAAGCGCCGTGAAGGCTTCGGTGGTTCCCGGGACCGCTCCCGCTCCTGTGGCTCGGCAGCAACGCGGATGAATGTTGTAAATACAGATATCTGTCCTATTCTTTCTCGATTTGTTATTAATCCCTCTTGAACCTTTGCAGTAAGGTGCTGAGAGGAGGAGAAAATGTAAATTGCAGTAAGTTGTAAACTGAGACAACCTTCTGGAATGATTTCTGTAGTCTGGATACAGTTCAGCCTCGACTCTTGCTGAGCCAGATAATCATAATGTGGAAATAAAAAGTGGCTGGTAAATATTTTTGTGATGAGAATATATGAAGCTTTTTTCCTTGATTTTTAGTACTAACATAAAATAAACATGTTCAAGCTTTTGTGATATATCTTCTATTTTTTAAAAAAAAAGTTTCTATTGTGTCAATTTTTTTCTTCCGTGTGAATTTCTTTTGGTGGACCTGTAATATATTTTATACATTGATTTTTAGTTTGTTGTTTTGTTTTTTTTTTTTAAAGTCTTTGTCAACCTAACTTTTCATTGCTTGTACATTTCATCAGTGTGTAAAAACACTTCCCATTAAAAGATTTTCACATGTGTAAATAGCTGATATTTATAAAGTAATTTTTTTTTAATTATTTTTTAGGGCTTGAGGATTTTTGTTGTCGTTTGCCCGAGAATACAAACCTAGCAGCTACTAAAAGCCCGGGTGACAAACGCCTGTCCTCATGGCTGTGAGGGATTGGTGAGCTCTGCCCCAGCTGTGCGTGCAGGAGGAGGTGGCCAGCACCGTAATTAGGCCTTGATTCAGATACTTAAACATGTGGTAACTTCTTAAGAAGTGAGTAATCCTATTGCCTTCAAGGAGCCTGTTCCCACACTTGGTTATACATGTGCTTAAATGCTTTCTGAATTGGGAGCTTAGGCCAGGGGGGCTCTGCACTTCTGGTGGCAGCTACAGCATGTTAATCTGTAGCTGGAATGGACTTTTTTTTCCCCCTTTTTCTCCTTTTTTTGTTTTTTTTTTTTTTAAACAAGTGGTTAGTGAGTTTGCCAAAAGCATTGTATTTAGGTAGAGGAGATGCTGGTGTGTTCCTCTGCTTTGTGTATCCCCTTGGAAAGACCAGTAAACTGGATCCCAGACACATTCCCCCTTGAAAATGTGAGGGGAAGGTGCAGAGAAACTGAAATAAAAGTCAGTGTTAGATATTGTAGTGCAATGGGTCTCAGAGCTAAATAAGAATAAATCTTGAAAACAATTTATGCCTTTGTTTTTCTAATCAATTTTAGATTGCATTGGTTAATTTGGGGATATTTGTATTTTAAACCAATGCAGTGAGAAAGTCTGATGTTGGAGAAATATGACCCTTTAGCCTGTTGTGCAGATATTAAGAGTTATTTTTTAAATGCATCCAAATTGATATTAATGAGAGTGAATTAGTCATGTTTTTAAAAGTACCGGTCTAGTTAGGGAAATGAGGCTTTGCTGATAGAACTGTTAAATTGCAAATCAGTGGTGATATGGATGAAATTGGTTTATTAAAAGTGCACTGTTACCTGCTTTGTTCAATGCCATCTCGTTTATGTTCCGTCCCTGTTAATTACCAGTCAAGAAAGTTCTTGGGTTTGATTTTTTTTATTCTATTTTATTTTGAATTGTTGGATGTTGCAATGCTGATTTTTGGTTTTTTCCACATGTAATGTGCAGACATACAAAATACGCTGTCTTTGGTCATTTCTGGTTGCAATAATAAAGAAATTAGCTTTTGGTAAGTTGTTTATGCATTTCCTCCTCCTCTCCATGAATCAGAACTTCTCACATTTAATCAGCTGAATTACTCAGGATGCCATGGGAGGGCTGAACTTGCCCTGTTGGATGGTTGTTCAGCTCTTTCTCTGCATGCTTGGCCTTGCTGCTGCTGGGTTTGTTTCTTAACCTGGCTTTTATGATTTTATAAATGACCCCTGTGGCAATAAAACCAAAGCATCATTTTCAGGAGGCTTGTGTGGCTGAGGGGATTAGTAACAGGAGAAGGGGCCCTTCACCTCCGGGTCATCAGTTTGAAGCCACGCTTGGTGCTGAGCCTGCCTCCCTTTCACTTATGCTGCTGTGGATCAGGAATCAGTGGCATTAATGAATAGTCATTCCAGAAATGGTTATCCCTGAGCAGCCATGTGGCTTGGACCTTCTTTACAGCCCCTGGCCCCACCCAGCCCTGAGCAAGAAGCCCGGCTCCTTCCCCAGACTTTTGTATTTGCTGCTGGTAACTTCAGAGGTTGTGTGTCTTCTCCATAAACTTTGTGTATGGAAAGTGAGGGAGCAGTTGGGGCTGCTCCCTAGAGTCTCTGCTTGATTTTGGGGTGGGGATGTGAGTCCTTTCATGATTTGTGTTTTGGACAGAACCATCCATGAGAAGGGGGCACAGTGGGTGGGCTGCAGGTTGGTTTGCTTGTCATGGAAGAACATCCATGTCTCTGAATGGTTTTCCTGCCTTGAAATGCTGCTTCATCAAGGGAAGCATCAGTGGGTGGTATGGAGTTTAGAAAGTAAAGAATTGAAGAGTTTTCAGTGAGGAGACAACTCACCAGCTGCTGCACTATTAAGGGTGGGCAGGTACAATTTTCCCCCTTTATGGATGCACCGTGTGAAGTGGATTTAAGCAGGACGGTGAGGATGAGTCGTAAATACTCAAGAAAAGAGCACAAAAACTACCCCGTGAGAAAAGCTTGTTGAATCCTGCTGTTACTCTGGGGCCAGATTTTTATCTGGAGTCAGTTGGGAGTCAGTTGGAGCTGTGTCAGTTTACAGCAGCCCAGGAGCTGCCCACTGGCACGGCCGGTATTGGGGCTGGGGAGCAGCTCCGTTTGGAGAATTTTTCATTCTTTTTATCCTTTTCATGTTTTTTATCCAGGGCAGCTTGTGCCTGTGGGTCACTGTGCTGGGTGCTGGCTGTGAAGCAGGTTAGTCATTAGGCAAAATTGCAGCTTGTTAATGAGTTTTGCATCCAGAAAAAAACAAGGAGTTGATATCGAGACAGTAAGCACAAAGCTCAGAAATGGAAGAAACTATCTTGACTGCTGATTTTTATTGGAGGACACAGATATAAAAGCAGAGCATCCATCCCTGGAGTAATGGAAATGCCCTTTTCCCAAGATAATCTTTCTTTGGTCCTGTATGTTGTGCTCAGAGCATCATTTCTCTGCTTGACAAGGTGTTTCTCTTCTGAAGGTGTCCACAGCTAAGTACAGTGAGGATCTTTATGCTCTGCAACTGATTTGTGATTCCAAATGTCCTGGAAGAGAAAGGGAATTTAAAAAAAAACCCAAATCGGAGGGTATCAGAGCCTGCTGACTTTGTCTGGGCTTTAGAGAGATAAAATATAGTGTATTACTTCACTGTATCACCTAAACCTTCTTTGTTCTCCTTTCAATAGGACGATTAAACAAAGACCTACTAACCAAATTAAAGTATAAAATGAACGCTGAGATATGGAAACCTTGCCAGGAAGAATGTTAATGAATGAAGTTCACTAAAGGCATGCTGGCTAAGTTTTCAATACAAATAGTTTTATGGCCAATCTCTTTAGATCATAGCAGTTTTCTTTAGAAGTTTTAAGTCTCAAAAGTAGATGAGTTTCCTTCACTGGGGAATGAATTAGATAATGCTCTGAATAAACTCCCTCTTCGCCGTCTTGTCAGTCATGCCGCTTAGGAAACTCGCCCTTTCTTCTGGGGACTTTTGGATCAGCTGTAACCTCAAAAGTAGAAAGCTGCTATTAATCCATGTGTGCTGGATGGCAGAGGAGGCTGTAACGGGAGATTTGCAGCCAGCAAACAGCTCTTGTACCTGGCTCTTGTGAGCAGAAACCATTAACTGTGAGCTGGGGCAGCCGAGCCAAGGGTGCTTTCCCTCCAAGGTGCTGCTTCAGCCTCTTCCAGGTTTGCAGTGTGTGAAGGAGGGGGGTCAGACTTTTTATTTAATAGGATCTGTGGTGGTAGGACAAAACAAAAGGAGGGTTCATTCAGAGTGAGTGTAAGGAAAAGGGTTTTTATGGTGACGGGGTGAAACACTATAGCAGGTTACCCAGAGGGGTGGTGGATGCCCCATCCCTGGGAGGGGTGAAACACTATAGCAGGTTACCCAGCGGGGTGGTGGATGCCCCATCCCTGGGAACTTTCCATGTCAAAGTTGGACAGGGCTTGGAGCTACCTGGTCTAGTGGAAGGTGTCCCTGGACATGGCAGAGGGGTTGGAATGAGATGATCTTTAAGGTCCCTTCCAACCTCAGCCATCCTAGGGTTCTATGATTCTAAGATGCTTATGGAGTGACCTTTTGCACCAGGACTTTAAATCCTGTGGTACTCCTCACAGGGAGAGAGGAGAGCTGAGGGCTTCGAGACCATCTGTTCCCCCTTGGCAGTCACCCCTTAAATTTTCCTTCTAGTCCTTGTCTTCTCCAGAGTTCTGGCCCCTTAACTCAGGTGTCAGGTGCCAAAGCCAGCACAGCTCAGCAGCTGATGGATGTCACCATTCCAGAATGGTGACACTAAACGTGCTCACGGCTGAGGTTTGGTGCCATATTGGTTGGAAATAGATAATCTCTAAACAGATGATCCCTTTCAACCTAAACCTTTCTGCTATTCAGTGATTGCTGCCTCAAGCTTTCATCAAGAAGGCAAATTTCCTTCAGAAAACAAAATGTGAGGTAAACCTGGGATAGGTGGAAGATTTTCCATGCAATTTGTAAAACACAATGAGAAAATAATTTCATGTGAACACAACTCCCTGTTATGTTTTCAATATGAATGCTCCCTTAATGACTATGAAACAGCTTTACAAAACCAAACAGAAAATAATTTGATTATTTTATTGCCTAAACAAGGGGATGACAGAGAAGTAGACTTGGAACATATTTACAGAAATTTAGGCTTCATCACCTATCATGAGCAGGAATTTGGTTTACAAATTCCAAAGTCTTTCCTGTCAATTCCTCCCTAAGCCAGCATCTTGCTGTGCCTGTCATTTGCTTGCTGTGGGACTAATGACAAGTGTGATGGCGTGTCACCAGCCCTGTTGTCACCTGGGGCCTCCAATGCCACTGCTGCTTAACTGTGCACAGGTGACCTTCATCCTTCTTCCTTCAAGGTGATCCCTCACCAGGTGTGGGACTGGGCACTGTTTGCAATGGATTTTTTTAAATTTGGCATCCAGATTTAGAAAAAATATATAATTTTTTTCCTCTTACATAAATTAATTAGGAAATAGGGACAGGACATAGTGTGCTGTGGTTTATTTTTGATTGAGTTGTCATTTACAGTACTTTTTGATAAATGCTGTCAGAATTGTCTTTTTAGGGATACACCTCTGCTTGTGGGTTTTTCTTGTCCAAATGGTCACCACTGCATGGATTCAAAGGGAAAAACTTGGTCTTGCTACCAGGAAAGCTGGGCACAGCTCTCAGCTCTGCCGTGGTGTGTTCAGGTGCAGGATCAGAGCATGTCCCAGTTTCCATCCACAGGAGGAGGATAACGTTTCCTGCTCTGTGAAGCCCAGACCTTCCCATGGTTTAAATAACAATAACACCCTTCACAAGGGCTGGATAAAAGTACAGAGACATTGGGAGCTTCCCCAGTGACAGAACTGTCCTTGAACCTGCTCCTCAGCTGAAAATGTGTTTTCATTGAAGTTGGGAACTGGAAACCATCTACAGCCCTCCAGAACCAAAGAGATCCTTTGGCTTTGCAGGCTTTACTTGACCATCTTCCAATAACTTTTCCAACATGAAACCAACTCTCTTTTCCTCCACTGATTTCAAGCTTTTCTCTGAAAGGAGCTGATCTGAGCTCACATTAAGACCTTATTTTCCTACTAGCTCTTCTTTGCTTCCAGGGATATCTGGTGGAGTTTATCTGAGAAGCAGCTTCTTGCTTAAAATTACTTTGGGGACGTCAAAAAACGCCTCTCATAATTTGTACAATAGCTGCCTTCTCTGGGCCTTGTGGGCTGTGAAATGCCTGCATTGGTGCTTGGAGCTGGCACGTATTAAGGTGCTGTGGATGAAGTGATGCTGTTGTTCTCTATATTTTCTGCAAAGACAGATGCTCAGTCAAGCCCAAAATCCAGGACTTTGCCTTGATATCTAATAACCCGACCCAACCATTGGCTCTCAGTGCCACCTACTCTCTAAAATCTGCTGGATTTGCAGTGCCACTGCTCAGGAGAAACCACATCCCTCCAGCCCTCACAGTCTTGGCTGGCTAAATGCTGCATTGTTTTGTTTTCAGGATTTCTGACCAAAAAAAACCCAAAAAAAAACCAAACAAAAAAAGAACTTTCCCAGAGCAAGGGTGTTCATTGGTTTCATGCTGAGGACTCCACTGAAGGAGTTGTAGCTCTCTAATACATGAGATGATGTTTAAGGAATGATCTGTGATGTTTAGGGAATATAACCATGACCTGTGATGTTTAGGGAATATAATCATGACCTGTGTGACGTCTTGAGCTGAGCCAGTGAGAGAGTCAGATGAAAATGCTTGAATCTGGGGAAGCCTGCAATCGAGAAATGTCTTCCAAATTCACTGAACGTAAACTTCATATGCCACAAGCCCATCCTGTCTGGGGTGATTTTAAAGTCTACCTGGAGGTTCCACATAAACATAGCAAAGCTCAAGCAGCTATTGCTCTGCACCCACTTAACCTTTATTAGGACTTAATTTACTTATGTTAATCAGATCACAAGGATCTATTTTGCAAAACCCTTGTATCCCTTAGAATTGGGAAAAACATTTGCCTACCAACGTCTTTAGAAGCAGACCCTGCTTGATTCTCTGTGGTTTCTCTCATCTGCAAATTTTGGCTACAAGAACACTTCTGTGGGGGCCATAAGGATGGGCTGGTTTTGCCCTGTGCACCCAAGTCACAGTGATTCCAATTCAGATGTGTTTAAGATGACAATTTAGGTATTTGGAAGTTCATAGAATCACAGAATCATAGAATGGTTTGGGTTGGAAGGGGCCTTAAAAATCATCTCATTCCAACCCCCCTGCCATGGGCAGGGACACCTTCCACTATCCCAGGGTGTTCCAAGCCCCATCCAACCTGACCTTGAGCCCTTCCAGGGGGCAGCCACAGCTTCTCTAGGCAACCTGTGCCAGGGCCTCAGCAAGCTCACCATCAAGAATTTTCTTCCTTATAACTAATCTAAGTCTCTCTTCTCTTAGTTTAAAGCCATGTCCAATCACTATCTGTGTGTACATTTGTCTCTAATTAATCCAATCAACATGAGATATTTTCATTCTTTCGAAGAGCTTGTATGGGAATAGGATGAAGGGGAGAGCAGAGGGTGAAATGTTTTAAGCTCCTGAGAAAACACAGAGTAGATGTGTTTGTCCAGCTTGATTCCACCTTCACCCCTCTTCACCTCCTTTTCAGGCTTTGGTGTTCATGATTTGCCAAATGCAGGGCCAGACCTTCCTGCCCAGCATCTTTGGAAAACTTAATTCTTTGGAGTAAAAACAGGAGCCCTTTGCAACTTCCTGCAAGCACCTCCCAGGGCAGATCCGCTGCTGCTAATGCCAGCGAGGCCCAAGGTGAGCTTTTGGCTGGTATCAAATCCTCCTCTCAAGCCAAGAAGTTCCCACTACTAGAGAGCAACACTATGGTCTACTTAAGTTTTGTAAGCCCTTAATGAGTCACTTGATATCAGGCGGATCAGCTGGCTTACATGGAAAGGGCTCCTGTTTCTCCTGGTGGCGTTGGCCGCGGCGCGCGGAGCTCCAGTGACTGATCCTTCCTACACCCATTGCACAAGGATCCACACAGCGATGGACTCATCTCGGATTCCTGCAGGAGGTGGTGACAGAGCTCCACCTTAATGAGTTCATCGCCCTGCCAGCATTCTTCCCACACCCAGGTGCCCGTGTTGGCACTGCTGTGCTGTACCAGCTCGCTGGAAAGCATTCCCTGGGATTTTAACAGGGTACAAATCTCGGGATACCCGCCTGGCTCCTCATTTTCAGTTGGTCTTGGTTGGTGGTCTGCTGGTGTTTACGAGCAGAACCAAGCGTGCTGGTTTGGTGTCAGGGAAGGAGGGTGGTTCAGAGACACGGGGGGGGACCAGATTAATTTCCAGAGCTCCGACTAGGCCAAGTTTTGTACGAGTCACTGAGTGTGCAGGTGGGTGGAGGGAGGAGCCAGTGCCTTAGCCCGCGCCTGAGGCTCTGGTGAGTGTTAAACCCGCTCTGTTTACCAAAGCCATGCTTAAATGGCTGCAGAGCTGCATCACATCTTTGTTTTTCTTCTGGCTTCTGGATGGCATGCACTGGTCATGGAGTTAAGACTTGCCAAATCACATTGCTCAGGCCTCTGATATGAATCCTGCCTCCGATGCACACCTTGCAAAATAGTTTCAGAGCTGAACGTGCTCTTGGCATTGCCTCCCCCAAGGTACTCTGATTTTCTGCAACAACGTATTAATTTAGCTGTTTACTTCCATTTTGGGTTATCCTTCTCTCAATCAGAAGTGTCCTGCTTGCATTGAATCCCTTACTTTCACTTGTCTGACACCACGTTTCCCCTCTGTGCAAGACAAGTACCTCTTATCATTTGCTGGAGGTGGATCTTCCAAACTTTCTATCCTGAAAGAAGGCAGATTTAGGATGGATATAATATAGTATATTATTTTTGACTGTGAGGTTGATGAGGACTGGAACAGCTTGCCGAGAGTAGTGGATGATGACCCATCCCTGGAAGTGTCCAAGGCCAGGTTGGATGGGGCTTGGAGCAACCTGGTTTAGTGGAAGGTGTCCCTGCCCATGGCAGGAGGGTTGGAACAGGATGATCTTCAAAGTCTCTTCCAACCCAAACCATTTTATGCTTCTATTACCCTAGATATCCAGTCAAATTTCCCATCCTGGTGCAGCACATCCCACCTTGCCATTCCCACACGTGCATTTGGGCAAGGCAGCTGCGTGTCCCTGTGTTTGCTGGGAGAGGGTAATAAAACCAGGTAACTATCCAGCGTTGGTATTTGTGTAATGGCTTAGGGACTCAAAAGCTGTGGCTGTTCCCATCAGATGTACCTGGAGAAATCCTGGGGCCAGGCGAGCATCACTCACTTTCTGTGAACAAGGGCTGATTTGTTTTCTGCTGGCATTTCGAGCAGCGAAACCAAAGCAGGGCGGTGACGTGACTTGTGCCAGGTCAGAGAGCACATCGGGGGCACAGCCAGGATGGGATCAGCACCTCTGAGCTCCCCACAGCCTCAATGGGAACAGGCACCTCTGAGCTCCCCACAGCCAGGATGGGATCAGCACCTCTGAGCTCCCCACAGCCAGGATGGGATCAGGCACCTCTGAGCTCCCCACAGCCATGATGGGAACAGGCCCCTCTGAGCTCCCCACAGCCAGGATGGGAACAGGCCCCTCTGAGCTCCCCACAGCCAGGATGGGCACAGCACCTCTGAGCTCCCCACAGCCAGGATGGGCACAGCACCTCTGAGCTCCCACCGATGCCAAGCTGACCACTGCTGCCAGCACTGTCTGAGGCCAAGAGCGTCAGTGTCTGCACCTAATGGCACAAGAAGGGAAATTTTCTTCTGCTTTCTAAGGCTGAGGTTCCCTCTAGCAGCTGATCCTTGGTTAATAGTGACTTTTGTTGCAGAATACACCTTTGAGGCTCTTTCATCCTGGGGTACCTGTCCAGGTACTTTTCCAGGCACCTTTATATGAACATGTCACTGGGGGCACAAGT
>NW_005054564.1:466292-472308 GCF_000277835.1 Geospiza fortis | reverse complement strand
TCTCCCTGTAACAGACATGCAAAAGTCTGGATCCCTCTGCAAGGTCCTTCCAAGCCAAAGGCATGGGGAGATGTCTGTGCATGGGCTCCCCCCGAGGCTGCCTGACGCACCTCTGACCACAGCTGGGATACTCTGCAAGTAGGGCTCAGCAAAGCCCTGGCAAGAATTGGGCAGGAAGTGGTGATCTGGGGTAAAATCAGGTTTATTTCTTCCTGAACCAAAAGATGCACCTCTGCAGTGACCCCATTTGCTTTGTCACGAGTGTTTGCACAGACAGGACTGTGGTCTGGTGAGCAGACTGGAAGTGTGAGTCTCCCAGATCTTTGCAATAAACTCTTATCAACACATATCTGAGAAAGGCATTTCCATTTCTGTGGTCCTGGGTGAGGATAATGTGTTTCTAAATCCACACTTGCTTTTTCTTTAGGTTGTTGTAACCCATCTCTGAGTTGAAGTGGTTTAGCTGCCTTCACTGGGTAATTTTCCATACCTAGAGCCTTTGGATTTCTTTTCTTAAGTCTCACCTTAACTCTAAATTTATTCAGGTTTGTTTTTGTTCGTATGATAATCATAACATTCTTTTGATACATTTTTTTGTCAGCCTTGATTTACTGAGATTTGCTTGCAACCTTCATTCCAGTTTACCTAAATTTTTTGTGCGTGGGGATATTTTAAATGAATATAATTATATTTAATAACATATGCAGGTACTAAAGCATCTTTTGATTTGAGTCCTAACTTTCGTTATTACCCCCCACACACATACACACCTTTTTAGATATTCCCTGTTTAACCTATGCCTAGAGATTAATTAAAGTGTCATTAAAATGCCTTTAGTACGTTTTGTGTCCTACATGCCTGGAAATACTTTTTTCCCACAGTCAGAATTGTTGTGCTTGTACCAGCAATAGCTGGCATGTGGCTTGTTTTGTAGATCACCACGAGATATAACGAGCACTCCTAATTAGAAGAAAATGCATTCATTTTTTTGGATGCCTGTTCAAAGTTGTCTCAGGAAGATCCACTAGATTTTCATTTACATCTCTCCCTCATTCTGGGCTGGCTCTGAAGCCCAGCACGGAGTGAGTGAGTCCCACATTGCATGTTGTTGTGAAATGCAAATTTAGGATCTTCCCCATGAGTTATGGGGCAGAGTTTCCACCCCATCCATCGATTTCCAAGCTTTGAGTGTTTAAATGTGTATAGTCCAGCCTTGAGTGCAAAGTTTCCATCCTCTTCCAGTGTTTCTGCTTGGGGAGAACTGTAGATTTTTCTGGATTTAGAGTGGGTTTGGCATAGCCCTGGTTCTGAAGCAGGAGTAGAAATTAGCAGCTCTTGGTCTCTCTCTGGGCAAGGAGCAGGGCTAGCCCAGGTATTTTTTAAAACAATTCAGGACACCACACAAACACAGATAAGTGCTTTCTTCTCCAGCCCGTCACATCTCCTTAAAAGTTTTAAAACCCCCTGACAAATAATACCCATGTGAGCAGCTGGGATAGAAAAACAAAACCCAAACTGTACAACATCCTCACGGACCCATCCCATTCTTAAGTGAAAAGGAGGCCACTGAGCTCCTCATTCCCAGTTCCTGGGGAGCCAAAACATGGCACCCAGCTGGGCATCGGAGTTTTTGTGCAAAACCAGCACCAGCTTGGGGGTGCCATGGCTGCTTTTTGCTTTCACCTCTGTCAGAAGAGGAGCTGAGAATCACAGCTGAGAAGCCTTCCTCCTCCCCTTCCTCAGCAGGCTGCACCAGGAAGGCCCCAACCCAAGGCTCATGGGTGCTTTTAGCATCAATCCAGTGCAGCTCCTGCAGCCTCCTCTCCTAAAAGTCACAAGAAGGAGGAAGCAAGACACGAGACCAGCAGAAGACAACAAACAAAAGGGGAGCAAATTACTGACTTCTCAGGGAAGATGGTGCTGAAGATACTGTAATTATAATCCTTTCCAACAGCTGAGAGGAGTTGGGGTGTTTCATGGCCTGGCTTCCAAACCTGGACAAGTTTTGCAGCTGCAGGTTTTGGAAGCCTGGCTGAGCAGCTCTCCCCCTGCTGGGGATCTGTCACTGGCCTTGGCAGCTTGGAGCATCCCTGGGGACACCTCTGGGACACCGCTGGGGAGCATCGTGGGCATCCCGTGGCTCCTCTCCTCCAGTGACTCAGGGCCCCCCCTTCACCTCTCAATAACAATTCTGTCTTTTGTAAGAGGGCTGGCAGTGACCCACCTTGCAATTAGCAGGTGGTTTGGGTGCTAATGAGCACCCTGGGCAGGCAAACCTGGGAGGGAGGTGGGTGCTGCCTTGACTCAGCATCCTCCTGGGGTGGTGGGAGGAGGAGGATGCTTGGGATCTGCTCAATGGGATTTTACCACACAGCCTTGCTCTCTCCCTCCCTTTCCAAAGATTCTTGGGGCATCCCATCCTAGATGAGCTGGTGAAGAGCCTCAGAGCACACTGATCTTAGACTGGTGCCATCCAGTGCCACCCTCTCCTTGTAAATTTTTGTATTATCTCTTCCCTCCTGCTTCCCTAAATACCTTATTACCAACATCTTTTCATTCCCTGCTTTTCTGGTGGGTACCACTTTTCTGGGATGTTGCAAAAGCCATAGCAGGCCACTGTCAGTTCAGAGAAAAAAACGATTGCCACCCCAAAAAATATCCCAGGTTTTCACTCCTGTAGCCTTTAACCCCTCCATCCCCCCTCACAGGTCAGTGCCTTGGGTTGGAATTTGTGCTACAGTAGCTCCAATCAGGACCTGGGGTATTATTTATCGCACTTAGTACCTGCCATCAGTCATGAAAACTTAACAAAGACCCTATTTGGTTTATCTATAGGCAGCTAAACAAACGTATCTTGCTCTCCTGTTATCTTCTTGTTAACAAAACACTATCAGGATGTTCTAAACATCAGCATTTACTGTGCAAGAGCCCTTTATCTGGCATGATATATAGAGAGCCCATCAATTAGTGCAGGGGGCTTGGAAATACCTGCCACGCTTCGCTCAAAAGTCCCAGCACCATCCCAGAGCTGCATCACAAGTGAATATCCTCGTGCAATTCCTGGCCTCAGGCATCCCTGAATGAGATAGGAGAGCTCATTATGAGCAGAAGTCATGATAAATATTTTTTCACCCTTTTTTTTAATGTCAAGGCACATATGCAGGAAGCTTTCCATGAAAGGAGTGATGCCTCAGCAGCCAAGGTGCTGGATGGGGCAGGGGTTGGGGAAAAGGGTCTAACAGGTAACAGGATTTATTCAGAATGGCTGGATATGGTTTGGAAATTCAGTATGGAAAAAGGATGAAGGGGAGAGCAGAGGGTGAAATGTTTTAAGCTCCTGAGAAAACACAGAGTAGATGTGTTTGTCCAGCTTGATTCCACCTTCACTCCCCCTCACCTCCATTTCAGGCTCTGGTGTTCATGATTTGCCAAGTGCAAGGCCTGACCTTCCTGCCCAGCATCTTTGGAAACTTAGTTCTTTAGAGTAAAAACAGGAGTGAAAAGTGTCATGAGACAGTGCATCCTCCTGAGAGCAGGACCTTGTCTGCAGGATCAATCCCTCTCGGATCCCCCCTGCTAGTGGAACAATTCTCACTTGGCTTCACGTCAGCTCACAAAGGTGGAAGTGACAGGCCTTGGACACCAACACCTGTGGATCCAGGGCAGCTGCTTTCTTCTTTCTGTGCTAAATCAGCCCCTCAACAGAGGAGCTACTTCCCACCATAAACCAACCCCCCCTTGGCCAGCTGGACCAGAGGTGTTTCACCCCTCTCTGCAGTGGTTGTACCTCAGTGGAAAAGTGATTCTCCAGATAAATGGCAGATTGGGAGGTTTAACCCTAACTCCTGTTTGTCTCTGACTACTTGAATGTCTTGCAAAACAGACACTTTGTAAGCAAGCACAGGGGCTGGTTTGGAAACCACTGTGCCTGCCTCCAAGTGATGGTTACTCACAGAAGGTGTTTTCCTTTAGATGCATCTCCAAGCACAGGACTTCATGCACTTGCAGAGGCTGGGCTCTTGTGGACTTCCCATTCATTTAAGCATCTCCATGCATCCAGGAAAGCAAACTGAATGTTTAAAGGTTTTCAATTTTTTTTTTTTTTAATTTCCAATTTGAAAATAAAGGGAGGAGCAGTGGAATAGCCAGGGCTGGGCTTTGAAGAGGCGGCGTGGAGCATTTAAATGAAATAGGTGCTAAAACCAGTGAAGCCAGTGATGGGAGTCAGAGAGGGCAGATGGGATCAGGGCTTTGGGGCAGGTCAGTGCAATTAGGAGTGTGTTTGCACCAAGCTGAGCAGCACTCTGTAGGAGGGAGGCCAGAGAGGTGCAGCAATACAGAGAGATAAGAGCCCAGAGCAGAGCTGGAGCTGTCTGGACAGGGAAGAGTAGGAGGCACCATAGAAATTTCCTGGGAGCTTATCACCGTGGGCCATCTTCTCCTCCTCTTTCACATCCGCAGCAGCCCTGGTGCCGCGGGACCGTCCGAGCCGCCCAGCCCAGGCTGCAAACCCACCAGAGCAGGGGGTGGGGCTGGGGAAACGCACACTCCAGGCATCTGTAACATTGCTGAGGTTGTCTCCAGAGCTAAATCCATGAATCCACCACGAGGCACTTGTGCCTCCATCCGTGGTGCTCCCAGTGGGAAAGGGCTGCTGGCTAAAAGCCGTCCCCAAGCATCGCATCGCATTCGGTCTCCAGAGAGGGATGGGGCTGAAATAAAACCCAGCAGCGTGGCCCCATATGGGCAAAGCCTCACTGCTGGGGAGGGACACCTCAGCTTAGCAGGGAGCCTTTACAGCAGCACTTTAACTCGCTTCTCATAGAGCCAGAGCTGGCTTTTAATACCCTGGGACCAGCTCCGCAAGAGAGACCCCCTTCAACTTATGCTCCTGGTAAGGAGCCAGGTAGAAATTAAATTAAAAGAGGTGGTCACTGCTGATGGTTATTCAGCTTTGGGAGGTGCTTGGTTGTGCAGGGCAAAGCTCTGTGTGGGTTTTACATTCAAATATTCACCTCACACCGCTCTCATATCATTGCTGTCGGCTGTTTTTCCTCCAACTGCTATTAAAGTTGCTATTTGATAGGAGAATAAAAGACAAACAGGAATCATTGGTTCAAAACCTCACCATCTAAGCATGATCTTTCTAGACCAGGAACTCTAAGCCCCTGATCTGTGTGATATAGACTTTGGGTACAATAATATCTGCTGCAGTTATTATTACCTATATTACAAAGATCTCTCAAAAAAAAAAAAAGGGAGAGATATTGTACATATGCTGGCTAGTTTCTCTGTTAGGGGGAGGGAAAAAAAAAGAATAAAAGTTTAATAAACGTGTGCTGTGTTGTGGATGACTTTGTGGCGACCTTTGTTGCAAATGGCCTATGCATGCGGAATAATGGTCTCTGTGCAGAGAGGGAAATGGCTTAGTGCTATCATCGTTGCCTCGGTAACCATCAGAGTCTCCATCTAGCAGAGAGAAATGAGTTATGAAAAGGCTTGAGTGAAGAAGGGATTAACACATGATCCCAGGGACAGCATGTCAATCAAAATCAGCGGAGAAATTACACTGCTCTATTTGAGAATGTCTCCGGAAACGCGGCCTCGGTGGGTGGATGTGTGTGGATGGATGCAGGCGTGGTGGAGGGACCCATGGCTCTCAGCCTCCTATGGAATGCATATATATATGTATAAAAACCACAATATATCTGAGATCACTGCTGTGCACGTGCACAACCCCTCCTGCACACACATTCCCTGTACATTTGTGTCCAAACACACACACGGGGCACCTCTCTGTTGGGACACACTTTTGTGATGTCTTGCTGGGCTCCACACTGCCCCAAGCAGCCAAGCCAATGAAACTCATCACAATTTTTTCTTTTTTTTTTTTTTTTTTAATAATCCAAAATGCATATTTGATCCTGACATTTTCTCATCCTCTCTCCTGTCCTTACCAGGCTTCATTGAAATGTCCATCACAGCATCCCTTGTTCTTGCAGGGGACTGAAGCCCC
>NW_005054564.1:464454-466249 GCF_000277835.1 Geospiza fortis | reverse complement strand
CCTTATAATGCATTCAAAATGCAAAATCCAGGGCAATATAAAGACTCCAGCTTTATCCTGAGAGTCCCAATGGCTTCACCTGAATTTCTTCCTCCAGTGCCACACTCCTGAGCTCTGCAACTTATTGGTGAAGGTCATGGGAACTAAACCCTCTTGGTTTTAGCTAAACTCTGTGCTGGTTCCAAGGGCTGGTGCTGCTCAAGCCTGTGTGGCTGTGCACACATTTCCTGTGGTGATTGTTTGCCTTGGTTCAGCTGATTTGAGCTTTACATTACCTGGGACCAGAGTGAGTTTTCTGCTAATGTCAGGGGCAAAATGTGATTGCTGGGAAGGGAGGACATGTATGGCCTCAGAGCTGAGAAGTGTGGCTGGCAAAGGCCTTGAGTATTTGTTCTGTTCATTGGCCACTTCAGTAATAGAAAAGTTTTTCTTCCACGATATTCTTTCTCTATTTTTTTTTTAAATTTTGAGTAGATGATCATTGCAGGCAAAGTAGAATTTTGCTTTGGTTTCTTCACTGCCCTTGTGCAGGGAAGGGATTTGCCCCCTGAAAACATTGCTGGGCCACCCAGCTCTTTAGAGCCCCAGGTTTTCCCTGTGCCCATCACCCAGCATGTCCCTCTCACACCTGGCCCCTCACACTGATCCTGCATCCCTGCACAGCTCATCCCACACCCACAGCTCATCCCACACCCACAGCTACAGCCATGGTCACTTTATCACTTTACAACCATCCCTCTGTGTTCCATCCATGCATGGACTCTTCTGCTTCATCCTGCCATCCCATCACCACAGGAAAATATTCCTGTACATCCCTCTTTCTCCCAACACCCTGATGGTGTTGTCCTACCTGGGGATTGTCCTACCATGCCCAGCATCACCCCCAGGACCACAAACCCCACCCAGGCTCGCCCTTGGCACACTTTGCACACCTTCTCAGCTGCACCTGTGGGGTTTTCCCCCAGCACTAAATCAGTGTGACCCCCCCAACCACACCCTACAAAATCCCCCTTTTTTCCCACCCCCTGTGGCTGCACCACTCCTCTGGGGTGCACCCACCCACACCCTGCAGCTTCCCACAGAAAACACCAAACGTGGAAAAGCCCAAACGTGGATGCCATCAACGCTCATCCATCACCCAAATGCTCCCAAATATTCCCAAATGATGGACAGGGACACCCCACAGCACCCAGGGCCACCACTAACCCCTCCACCCAAGCTTTCCACAGCCCTCCACCACAGTGAAACCCCTGACCCTGGCGTTTTTGGGGGGCTCTCTAAGCCACCACCCTCTTCCTTCCCCCTCCTTGCTTTCACTTCTCTCGGGTTTATTTCCCCTCCTCTCCCGCTCCTTCCCCCCTTCCCTTCCCTCCCCCCTGCCACGTCCCCAGCCTCCCACACAAGTTTAAAGCCATCAGCCCAGCCAACGGTTAACCAAATCGCCTTGACCTCTCTGCTATTTGATATTCGCCTCCTTGACACTCATTTAGGAGCGCGCAGCGGTAAAGCAGACATTGGACAAGTCCAGCCTGAAACCAAAGCCCTATGAAAGGAGGAGAGAGATCAGAAGAACCTGATAGCTAGGAACTTGTTCTCTCCAAAGGCTTTCTGGACATTTTAGCCTGGATCAGGGGTCCGTGGAGCGCCAGTTCGTCGCCAAGCAGGGTGTAAACGTTAAATGTTAGCTATTTGTTCCAGAGATTGGCATGAAGATCGAGCCTTTCTGCCTCCTCTCCCCCCGACCCCCCTCCCGCAGTCTCTCCAGCCCGTCCAGAGTCTCACAGACACTCATTCA
>NW_005054564.1:462610-464250 GCF_000277835.1 Geospiza fortis | reverse complement strand
CCCTGCCCGGCTCCGCCGCCGCAGCCCCCGGCGCCCTTCTCGGGTGATGTGGAGATGCTGGAGATGCTGCGGTCCCTCACCTGATGGAGCCCTGCGCTATTTGAAATGGCTCTAATTTCACCATTTATCTCGCTTGGCCCGTAACTGCGGATTCAGGCATCTGAAACAACCTTTGGAAACTCTGATTAGTTCGGCTTCGTTCAGTGCCTTTTCCTCCCTCTCCTTTCTCCCCGTTTTTTTCCCCCTTCTCACTCCCTTTCTGCGCGACTTTCATGCGCTGCAGATAAGATATAAAATGCTCTATCGGGATCCTGTAATATTAAAGATCAAAAGTGGCATCAATTGAAGACCAAACGCGCGGAAAACAAAGGGGAAGGCTGGGAGATGTTCATCAGCTAATTACAACTGCAAATATTATGCAAATTTATCTTGGCACAGAAATGGAGAAAGCGAGTTTAAGTGTGGAGATAATGCTGGAATATTGAATGTTCAGCTAAGGGTGGGACGCGGTCCAATAAATTCATCTGAGGGAGAACCGGTATTATATATATGTGTATTCCTATCAAATCATCTACACTCCAGATTGGGGTGGGGGGAGAATATCAAAAATTGCGGTTATAATTGATACTTGAAATTCCTTGACAAATATTGCACGGAATATACGGAGGGGGAAGAGTAAGGAAGCCGAGATTAGCGTTTGGATGGGATTTGTGAAACACCGCGTGTGAAACGATGAATTCTACAGCGGGGAGGGGGCGGCGTGGGGTCCCCCCCACCCCAGACCCCGGGTGGGAACCTTTCCCTTCAGGCAAAGGGGAAAAACAAGTTATTTTTCAACCTCGTTTTAGAAGCGGCTCTCACTTCCTGGAAAAAAGGACCGTGCTAGACCTGGTTAATGATTAAACACCGTCCCTGTGCCATGAGAGCCAGGAAGGGATGAGAAGGAGCAAGGGAAACTTAAACCAAGGCACAACAGAGCTGCCAGCACCTGTCCCCAGAAATTTTAGCATCAGGAGTGGCTGCACACAAAGGGGGGGGGGGGGGGAGGAAATAAAGAAGGAAAAAAAAAACCCACCTAAAGCAAAAAACCAATCGAGACGCAGCAAAGTGACCACGAAGAGGATTTTAGGCACCATTTTCTCAGAGGCGGGGATGCCCTAGCCCGGGTCGGGAGCATCCCCCGGCCCCTCGCAGGGTTTTGAGGGGGTTATCCCCAAACCCCCTCATCGTGTTTGACCCTTGCCGTGATTTTTGCTGAGATCAAGTTTTGGGCTGAGTTGTTACTGCTGTGGGAATCCTTCCCTCCTCCCCTCATCCTTCGGAATGGAGCAAAGGGGGTTTATTCGCCACGGAAAATGTTTGAAATGCAAACATTTCATTTTTCCCTGCGCAGGTGAGGAGGCAGAGCCCGGCTGCTGCTTCCCTTCAAGGATTCAAACGAATACATTCAAATCCAGCAAAATATCGGCAGATCTTCCCCTCCTCAGGCGCACAAATATCAATAATTTCAGGTGGCTGTTTCCCCCCACCCCGCCCTCCATCCCCTATTTCATTTCTGCAGCCAGAAACACAGCGCAGCGTTCATTTGCATACAAAGCAACACGCGGAGTTTCTCCAGTTTATGAAAAATGCCTTAAAAA
>NW_005054564.1:459489-462465 GCF_000277835.1 Geospiza fortis | reverse complement strand
CCCTTTCAGAATTAAAAAAAAAAAAGGGGGGGAAAAAAAGAGATGCAAATTGTGTTTTATCTTAACCCGGCTCCGTGCTTTATTCAATGTTTATGATGCATTATCTCCCCCTTAAATAAAAAATAAATCATGTAAAATTAGGATCTCGGAGCCACCGAGAGGAGAAGCTCCGGTCGATTTTCTTAATTTCAGTCTGAAAGTGACACACTAATTAAAGCACCTCATCATCCCCTTCCAACTTCTTTTTATTATTATTATCAGATTTACCTTATATTTTCCCAATTAAAAAAGAAAAAAAAAACCAGTTTCGCTGCCCCCAGGATGAAACTAAACTAAAATAAGGAACCACGAATTTTTTCCCCCAACGTTGCCCATCGCTTTCCGCCATCAGATTCATTGTGATGTATTAGATGCAATAAATTATCCCATGTAACAAAACATTGGGAGCTGAAAGGGTGATAATCTGGAAAGCAGAGATAAGGATTCATTATTCCGAATCATTATGAATCCAACGTTGCCTCTGACTTCTTTCTTAATCAGCTCCTCTGATCCTGGATATGTGAGCAGCACAGATAAGGAAAGAGTCATTTATAATTCTGTACCTCGTCTAATATTTAAAAAAAAAAAAAGTCAGAGGCAAGAAAACGCTATAAAACACAAGCAAGAGGCGGGCTCCGAATGAAATATCACTTCGATGTTGTTAGAGCCGCAGTAAGATTTAATTAAAATTCTCCTCTTCCACGTGCTTTATATATTTTTATAAATATATTTTGCACCTTGGTCGTAACGGACAGGAATTTACAATCGCGGCTGTTTGTTGGGGTCTGGCTTTGACTTTATTCCCAAGTCCCTGATCTGGGTGAATGGAAGATGTGGACGAAGGGGGAAAGAGGGTGGGGAGGGGGGCGATTGTTTTAATTTCCGAGGGTCCCCCCCGGCCCCTCTGTGCCTGCCCAGCGCTCCCACAAAGTCATCAGGGCGATCCCACCGATGTAGGCGGCCGCGTTTAATGGAAATCGTTTTAAAGCGAATATACTCGGCGCACACAAAGCGCAGGATCAATGCCAAAGCGCCTGATTTGGGGAGATCAAGACCGAGGGTGCTTTCTTCCCCTCCCTGGAAACGGAGATCGCAACAGTGATATTAAAAAATAACCTCTCCGAGAGTGTGTTCTCACAGCCGGCGAAGGGGGAATTATTGATTATTGGCAACTTTTCCCCGGGGTGGGGGCAGAGAGGGTGGGTTTTCTTTCCACAACACGAGAGGCAGTTTAATTATAGCAAATAAAGCATCCCCAAACTCCTCTCTGCAGCCGGCAGAGCGGTTATCCCTAACAATAACGTATGGATTTTATTTAGGGAGGGTTCCACTGCAAATCTTGGTTCAGGCGGAGCCGAAATCGATAGTGTGCGTGCGTGTGTGTGTGTGTGTGTAGGTATTTATTTCGGTGTATACCCGTCTAAATGTGTGCCAGGAGGAGAGCAAGAGGTGGGGTCAAGCACATGCAGTGGGAGAATCACAGGTTCCCTTAGCAAGTTGGAAAACACACGGAAAAAATTATTAAATATATTTATATATGGAATATATATATAGATATATATACACACGCACACCATATAGATATTCCATATATATTTTTTTTTAAAATATATACATATATATATATATACATGGAAAAATGCGTGTGCATTTTTTCCCGTGTATTTATTTATTTAAATGACCCCCGGCTGTCTGACTATTGCTTTGAATGTATCTTCGGACCTCAACTGCAGGCATCGAGGCGGCTCTGCGATATTTATGATAAACCCCGGGTGCCATTTAAAGCCTCATTAGTTATGTTTAACCTCTGAATCACCGGCCACCGCGGCTGGAAATGAACTTGGCGGTGCGGGGTGGGTGCGGGAGGGGGGATCAGTGTGGGTGCGCCTGCGCCTGTGCCCAAATTCCCGCTGTCCCCTCCCGTCCTCCAGCAAGCCCCAGCCGGAGGAGCAGAGACAATAGTGCGGGGTCTCCATCTCCGCGGTTCTCCCAAGCGGTTTTTGCAGGAAGATCCTTGATTTTTCGTTTCCCCACCTGACCCCCCCGCCCAGTTCTACGATGTGCTCAGACAGCTCGGATCCAGCTCCCTCTTCCTCCCCCCGCTTTTTTCTTTTTTTCTTTTTTTCTGGGCAGTTGTGGAGGGATCGGGCATCACCTTCCAGGCTGATCTCGCCTCCCATCCGCAGCACTGTTTTGGGGAGCAGAAGATTCCGCAGGGATTTTCCCAGCCCTATGATGAGGAAAACACCCCCCGAGTGATTTCAGCTGTATTCTCCTTTATTTTTATTTATTATCTCACACCCCGCAAGGATTTATGCCCGGCTCGTCCACAAGGCTCAGTCCAAACCACACAAGCCTCGTGGCTTTAAAATCCTCTTTTTCGAAGCCTTTCCTTAGCAAAAGGCACATTTCTTGTCGATGGTAGATGGGCTCATCCCTCCTCCCCCCGCCATTGGGGTACCCGAGCTGTTTCCATCGGTGCTTGGCGCTGGGAAGGTTCCCTTCGTGCCTCTAATGAGCTTTAAGTTATTACCTTAATTGAATGTGTTTTCTAAAGATAGAATTGGGAGGCGATCGCGTTACCTTTCACCTCACAGAGAGTCACTCTAGAAGCAGCGATAGCGAACTCCCAACGTCAGCAGAAAAATCCCAACAATATCCCTCCGGGACCAGGAGGGTGTGTATATACATATATATTTATTTTTTCCCCCTAGGTGACCAATTTTCGCCCCACTTTCCGCAGCGCCGGGATGTGCCCGGGGGGTCTCGGCCGGGTACTGCGGAGCGGGGCCGGGCAGGGCGGTTCTGCATCCCCCAGGGCAGCTCTGCATCCCTCAGGGCGGTTCTGCATCCCCCAGGGCAGCTCTGCATCCCTCAGGGCAGCTCTGCATCCCCCAGGGCAGCTCTGCATCCCCCAGGGCAGCTCTGCATCCCCCC
>NW_005054564.1:457887-458998 GCF_000277835.1 Geospiza fortis | reverse complement strand
AGGGCCGCTCTGCATCCCTCAGGGCGGTTCTGCATCCCTCAGGGCAGCTCTGCATCCCCCAGGGTGGCTGTGCATCCCCCCAGGGCGGTTCTGCATCCCTCAGGGCAGCTCTGCATCCCTCAGGGCAGCTCTGCATCCCCTCAGGGCGGTTCTGCATCCCTCAGGGCAGCTCTGCATCCCCCCAGGGCGGCTCTGCATCCCTCAGGGCAGCTCTGCATCCCCCCAGGGCGGCTCTGGATCCCCCCACACCATCACCGCCGGGACCCCCAATCCTGGAGCCTGGGATTTGCCTTATGCACCTGGTTTAGCCCTGGAAATAAAGCTTTATCCCAGGTTTATTCCCGAGGAAGCATCTTCACCCCAAGGGGTGTTCTTCCCCCTCCCCACTTCTCCCGCTCGGAGGTGCTGCCCATCCCGGTGGTGAGAGGGGCCATTCCCGGACGTGTTTTCCGTGGATAATCCCCCTCCCGCCTTCCCCAGGCTGGTCCTGCGTGTCTTGTCTGGTTTTGGTGGCAGGACACCCATCCACCCACCCCGAAATGAGCACCCAGCCCTAGCGAATAAAAATGGGGGCTGCAGATGCTCCCGGCCCGTCCCTTTCACTCCGCATCGGTCCCGGGTTCAGCCCGTGCGAGTCTGAGGGGACAGGGAGGGGGACACCAAGGACCCCCAGGGCTGGGGCTGACCCCTACGAGCTCACTGTAAAGGTGCTGAGCCTTCCTCGTCCCGAGGAGGAGTGGGAGAGGGGGAACAACCCTCGTCCCACCCCGTTCTCGAAGCGCCAGGGGATACGTGTCCATTATTATTATTATAATTATTATTTTTCTGTCTGTACCGTGGAGCTTTACACAGACACAAATTCAAAATAAAATTAAAAAAAAAAAAGAGAATAGGGTCATTAAAAGTCCCCCCCGGGAGGAGAAGGGGCTACGGAGGAGAAGAACCAGCCCCTTGTCGCTAATGTCACCACTTTTCCTCGAAAGCTTTCCGATGCGGCGGAGCGAGCCCCGGCGTTATTTGTATGATCATACGCTTAATTACATTTTCCCCCCTCTGTTCCCGGCGTTCCCGGCTGCCGGCGCTGACAGCAGCTCCCGGGACGGGTTACTTC
>NW_005054564.1:456039-457274 GCF_000277835.1 Geospiza fortis | reverse complement strand
CCCCACGCCCCCCCCCTGCTTTTTTTTTTTTTTAAATTATTTTTCTTTTTTCTTTTCTTTTCTTTTTTTTTTTTTAATTTTTTAATTCATCCTCCTTTTACTCCTTGTGCGCGTGGAGGGCGTTAGGACGGGGAGCTCGGCTCCAAGGATTTGAAACTCAGCCTCGACCCTCCTTTATTGCTTGGGGTGGATGGAAGGGAGAGCCGAGTTTTCTCGGTGACCTTGGGGAAAGCCCCCCTGCTCCGTGAGGGAGGGATTTTTGGGAAGCTGGGGAGAAGAAGAATTTTTTTTACCTATGAGTGTTGGGGGCAAAGGAGTGAGGCTGGGCTTGCAGGGGCTGGGATGTGGGACATAGCATTGGAATAGCTGGGATGAGAAATATTAATCTCAGGACGGGAATGGATTTGTATTTGAGGGATATGCAGGGCCTTTCTGTGCCTGGCTTTGTACCTATGTGCATATAAATATATATATATTTGTGTATATTTATATGGTATATCCGGACCCACACACTCCGGGTATCACTCTGTGCACAGCGATTTTCATGCAGGCAGGCTCGTGTCGATGGCTGCGGTTTTGTGCTCTTCTCACAAATAATTCCGATTCAATTTGATCCTGTTAGGTTGATATGTGCTGTATAATATAAAATACACCCTGTATATGTAGTACTCTATGTCTTCAGGTTAAAAAAATCTGTATATCATGCATAACAAGAATGCTTCTAACACAATGTACTTAGGGCGATTTTATGCAGACATTTCTTATTTTTTTACCTTAGAAACGCAAAGCAGAGCTACCCTAGAGGTGTGTGGTTGAGGCAGGCTGGGATGAGGAGGGAGATGGCTCCGCTCCGGGGCCGGACACGCTCCTTCCCCGCGGCTCCGGGTCCCGCTGAGGGGATCCGCGGGCCGGGCCGGGCCGAGCCGAGCCGGGCCGGGCCGCCGTGGGCTCCGGCAGGACTGGGGACTGAAGAGAGAGAGGAGAGTTTCCTCTCTCTCCCGGCATCCCTGCACTCAGTCTCTCTCCTCCTTCCCCGCCTTGTAGGAGAGTTTTTCACCCTCCAAACCGCGCGGAGGATGTTCCCGGAGGGAGCAGAGGGAATGGCTTGTGCTGTCAAAAAATCCACATTGTCTGTCATGGAGCGTTTTGAAAGCAAAAAGGGGAGAAAATCTATCTATCTATATCTATCTATCTATCTATCTATCTATCTATCTATCTATCTATCTATCTATCTA
>NW_005054564.1:454369-455449 GCF_000277835.1 Geospiza fortis | reverse complement strand
CGGAGGACATCGCCTTGTGCTCGGACGGGGGCGGGACAGCTCTCGGCGTGCCTGTGCTCCTCGGGGGGGTTTGGGGTGCGGTAGCCGTGTCTTTAGGGCGAAAAGAAACCGTGTGCGTTCTGACACCTTCGGTGCTATTTGAATTTCGGAGGCTCTGACGGTAAACGCCAGCCCAACATTCGCGGAGTGGGCTGCTACAGCCGCTGGGGTCTGGGAGCAGGGGAGGTTTGTTTTTGGGGTTTGTTTTTGGCGTTCAGGGACTGCTCTAAACTGACAGCAGCCGGGCGCCTGCCGGAGTAAATCGCTCCGGTTTTAATCCGGGGAAATGCCCTTGCGTCTCACCGAGGAGCTGGTGTTAATTCTGCCGCCTCCTCCTCTCATGCCAGCCGCCGGGTGGGTTTTTTTTTCCTTTATCTAAGTCCCAGGGTAATTTCTGCTTTCGAGTGAAAAAAAAAATGGAAGAAAAAAGAAATAGACAGAAGGAATCCTTAAAAACGTCGGCAGCTTCACTTTCTCCGTGGGCTGCGAGGAAAACTGCTCTTGCCGGGTTTAAAGCCCGCAAGATGCTTCAATCTATCGCTCAAAACGGTCCTGGGAGATAAAGCAAAATCGAGAAACCCTAAACAAACCGGCTCCCCTGATTCCGTCATCTTAATATATATTTTTAATTTTTTTTCCTCTATCGAGCACTTCTTTAACCTCGCCGTAATTTGGAGTGGCTGTTCAGGCGATTTGCTGGCTTTTTCTTCTCTTATTTTTCAATTTTTGTGGGGTCGAAGCCTTTCGGGAGCGCTGCCCAGCTCCCTGCAGGGATAGCAGGGGACCCACTCCAGGGTGGGGAGAGGGGGTAAAAAGGGACAATGGGGTAAAATGGGGAGGTGGAATAAAAGAGAGGAGACCCCCTTGCCAAAGCGTACTTTTGCTGCCTGAGGAAGGAAAAGGCGGGGGGGAAGGGACGAAAGGGACTCACCGGGCTGAGCTCGGAGCGGGGCTGTCTCTGGCAGGGGAGGAAGGAGGGAGGCAGCGGGTCCTGCCCGGGTCCTGCCGGCCGGGGCAGGACGGGGGCCGGCCGGGGGGGGG
>NW_005054564.1:453671-453938 GCF_000277835.1 Geospiza fortis | reverse complement strand
AAAAAAAAGAAGTGTGTGCGTCTGTGGTGGGTGGTGGTGCACGAAGGGAGAAAAAATTGGACCCGGTGTAATCAGCCGATGATTCGTTCTCTCTTCGAATTTGCATGGCTCGGCACTTCTTTGTGTGCGTGTTTATGTTTCCTCCCGATCTTCACGAAGGGGAGATAACAGAATTATTAGAAAAGAACGGAAATACGTATGTATATTAAAAAAAAAATAGAGCGAGTGAGATAAAAAAAAAAAAAGAAAAACCAGCCATGTGGCTGG
>NW_005054564.1:450982-452437 GCF_000277835.1 Geospiza fortis | reverse complement strand
CCTTATCTGGCGGCTGGTGGCGAGCTCGGGGCTAATTGCTCCAACAATGGGCTCCTATTAACGCCGAGCTGTCACTGCACCCCCTGCTGGGGGCTGCGGGGGGGGGGCGAGGTGATGGATCTGCAGCCACAGCCTGGGAAAAGGACGGTCAAGGCCAGCGCTCCTCTCAAAACCCCCGGGGATCACAGGATAATCGGGGGAAAAAATGATGAAAATGATGGGTTTGCTCTTTTTATTTTTTAAGTGTTCATTTTTAAATTTTTAAATTTTTTTTTTTAGTAGGGGATGTTTTTGCACTCCCCACCGCGGCTTCCTCCAGGCTGAGGATGGGGATAGGAAGATCGAGTCTATCGAGGACGGGTTGAAAATAAAGGGACAGCCTAAGCAAAGTGGATTTAAGAGCGGGTGTCCTCCTCCCGCGGCCGGGGCTGTGGCTGCGAGGGACAGGCGGGGAGCAGGGTGCCACCCCTGTCGGGGCAGGACGGAGCCCTCAGGGCTGTTCCCATTTCTTTTCCCTCCTGCCACTGATGGGGTTTGGTGCAGCTGTTTGTTTATTATATTATTTTATTTTACTTTTTTTTTTTTTTACTTTATTAATTTCATTTTGCATTAATAATTCCCTGCCCTCCAAACAGCTGAAGGAAAGCGATTTCCTCGCTACCTCCGGACAGGGCTAAAGGCACGTTTTAAAGTGGTTTAGCAATTTTGTGACCTTTGGATGGAAATTCCCCTCCTGTGATCCCACGGCTGTAGGTCTCAGGGCTGTAAGCGCCGGAGGGAGCGGGGGTGGGAACCTCACCTCACCTGCCCAAAGATCTCAGCTCGCATTAAGCCCCCCCTGAATGTTAAAAAACACAAAGTGACTTTTCCAAAGTGTCGGAAACCCCTCTGGCCCGCAGGATGAGGAAATTTGGGGAGCGGGGATGAAGAGGCAAATCCCGAGGAGACTCTTCCCGCTAAAATGGCCAAAGTTGGGGAGGGGGATGGCGGGAAGAGGAAAGTTTGTTCTCCTGAGCGCTGCTCTCCTCTTCGCCGTCCTCCCCCTGTCCAAGGAATCCCCCACTCCCGGAGGAGGAGGGGTGGGCAGGAGACCACCCTGGTGCTGGGGCGCCCCCGAAAGTGCGTCAGGACAGACAGACAGACAGACAGACAGACCGCGCCGTTCTCCCCTCCGCTTCCTTCTTCTAGTCCTCCTTCTAATCCCCCAATTCCTGGAGCACGGAAAGGAGGGGAAATAAAACCCCTGCAGGCAAAGAGACTCCTGCGATGGGACGGAGGAAACACGAGCGTTCCCGGAGCGGGTGAAAGCCCCCGGCTCGGGGAGGGCCGTGAGCATCCCCCCGCTCCCCCTTCCCCCGATGGGCTGCAGGGAGCGCTTCCCACCGCCCGGGCTCCGGCGTCGGCGGGGCTGGAGAGCCCGGGGGAGCACCGAGCCCTGTCCCCGGCACTTCTGGG
>NW_005054564.1:449669-449883 GCF_000277835.1 Geospiza fortis | reverse complement strand
AACCCTAAAACCCCCTAAACACCCCCAGATCGAGTGTACAAATTTGGCCGTAGCTGTGCGCTTGTATCCTTAAACACAACAATAATTAAATCCCTTCTGAGCCGCGCCGCTGGAGCAGGCTGCTTTATTCCAGCGGGGAGCCCCCCGCTCCCGCACCTGCCCGCACATCCCCGCTCCCGGGGGGCCCCCAGCCCGCCGGCATCCCCCGGGCTGC
>NW_005054564.1:449252-449432 GCF_000277835.1 Geospiza fortis | reverse complement strand
GGAAGAAAAATTTATTCTCCCTTTAAAAAAAAAAAAAAAAAAAGTAGAAAATTAAAAAAAGAAATTAAGAAAGGGTGTGTGGAGGGGACATGGAGAGGAGTTTGTTGCCGGGGGGTTCCCGCGGGGGCAGCGCGGGGGCGGCCGGAGCCGGTCCCCTCCTCCGGCTCCGCCTCCCCCGCG
>NW_005054564.1:444361-449242 GCF_000277835.1 Geospiza fortis | reverse complement strand
AAAAAAAGGGGAGAGGGGGAGAGAGAGAGAGGAGGAAAAAAAGTAGGGAAAAAAAAATAGTGCGAGCCAGCACAATCTGATCTGATCAAGCACTTTCAGCTTCATCCCTCCTGGGTCACATACTGCTTCTCCAGCAAGGTTTGTGCGGAATTTCTTGAGCAACTTGTCGCTTTTTAAATTTTTCTTTTTCCTCTCCCTCTCCCCACCCTCCTTTTCTCCTCGCTCCTTCCTTTCACCCCCCACTCTCTTCTCCCATCGCTTTACCCCTTCCCTCCCTTCTCTTTTCCCCCCGTTCCCCCCTTTCTCGGTTGCATAATAATTAATGAGCAATCAAAGTGACTCTGGGCTGCGCAGCAGCGAATGGCACAAGTTCTCACCGGCTTAAGCCACTGGAGCTTCTCAGGTGCAAATGGAACAAATAAAAAAATAAACAAACAACCGCGGCGACCAAAAAAAAAAAAAAAACGGGAAAAAAAAAAGCCAAAAAAAAAAAAAAAAAGCCCCAAACCCAAGGAAAAGTAAGAGCTGGGCGGTAGGAACGCGGTGGGAGCTGCTGGGCTCCGCTCCGAGCCGGGAGAGAGCGAAAGAGAAAGAGGCGCTGGGAGAGAGAGGTGGGTCCAGGGCAGAGCAGGCGCTTCCCAGGGATGGCTGCCGAGGGATGGGATGGGTTTGCTCCTGCCTAAAAAGTCAGGTGCTAAAGTTCAGAACTTCTCAAGTACGTTTCCCACCCTGCCTCTCTCTCTCTCTCTCTCTCTCTCTGCTCCTTCCCTTTCCTCTTTCTCGTTACAGGTGATCAAAGAAGAGAAACATCTGCAACAGAGCGGAAGAAACGAGGAGATCTCGCTTCGTAGAGAAATTTTTCCCCCGAGATTTTTTTTTGTTTTCCCTTTTTTTCCTCCCTTTTTATTTTATTATTTTGCCCTTATTTTTTTTAATTTTTTTTTTTTTTGGAATCGATCGTTTATCACCATACCCCCAACTCCCTCCACACTTTTAAACCAAACCTAACCAGAAACATCCCCGAACTCGCCGAGCACTTTTAACCCGCCCTGCACAACTCCGGCAGCGTCTCCCGCTCCCATCTCAAGAAGCCCTCCGCGCCTTGCTGAGGACGAGGAGGAGGAGGAGGAGGAAGAGCAGCGGCAGAAGATGGAGGTCTCCACGGACCAGCCGCGGTGGGTGAGCCACCACCACCCGGCCGTGCTCAATGGGCAGCACCCGGACTCGCATCACCCCTCGCTTGGCCATACCTACATGGACCCCACGCAGTATCCTCTCGCCGAGGAAGTGGATGTACTTTTTAATATCGACGGACAAGGCAACCCCGTCCCGCCGTATTACGGCAACTCCGTGAGAGCCACGGTGCAGCGGTCCCCCACGGCCCACCACGGTGAGTGTCCGTCTGTCTGTCCCGCCGAGCCCCCAGTTTTTTTTTTTAATATTTTCTTTCTTTCTTTCTTTCTTTCTTTCTTTCTTTCTTTCTTTCTTTCTTTCTTTCTTTCTTTCTTTCTTTCTTTCTTTCTTTCTTTCTTTCTTTCTTTCTTTCTTTCTTTCTTTCTTTCTTTCTTTCTTTCTTTCTTTCTTTCTTTCTTTCTTTCTTTCTTTCTTTCTTTCTTTCTTTCTTTCTTTCTTTCTTTCTTTCTTTCTTTCTTTCTTTCTTTCTTTCTTTCTTTCTTTCTTTCTTTCTTTCTTTCTTTCTTTCTTTCTTTCTTTCTTTCTTTCTTTCTTTCTTTCCTTCTTTCCTTCTTTCCTTCTTTCCTTCTTCTTTCCTTCTTCTTTCCTTCTTTCCTTCTTTCCTTTCCTTCCTTCTTTCCTTCTTTCTTTTTCCTCCTTTCCTTCCTTCTTTCCTCCCTTCTTCCCTTCTTTCTCTCTTTCTTTCTTTCTTTCTTTCTCTTTCATCCTCTCTTTTTATCTCACATCCCTCTTCCCTCTCTCTCTCCTTTCCCTCCTGCTCACCTTCCTTCTATTTCTTTCTTTTTCATCTTCCTCTTGATTTCTTCCTCTCGCCCCCTTCTCTTCCGCTTTGGTTTCTCCCCCCTCTCTTTAATTAGGCTAACACTTAGTGTTTTCACACTGTGTTTAGTTTTTGCACGATTAAGCTGCTCTGGGGAAGCAAAGCAAGCTGGAGAGCAGGGATGTGAAAATGACCCCGCTGTCCTCACGCTTGGGCTATTTAATTCGCACTTGCTGAGCTTGTTAGGCTTGGGACGAAAGTTTTGCACATATACCCAGGGCAGCACCATGGTGTGGGTTTAAAATAAGAAAGAAACTAAAAAAAATTATATGTAGCCCGTGGTGTAATTAGGTATCAGAGCCGGTGTGTTGTCCTGAGGGTCCTGCAGGAAGGTAATGATCCACAATGTGAATCTTGTTCCTGGGTCACAGCTCTCAGAAAGGAGGTGAAATACCTGGGGCCGGTGGGGCCCAGGTCCACGGGGGGATGAGTACTTTGGTGCCGTCTTTTGTGGAGAAGTGGAGAGGTTTAGTGTTTATATCTGGAGTTTACCTGGATGGTTTAAAAAATAAGGAAAGCAATACAAAAAAGAAAAAAAAGGAGGGAAAAGAACAGAGGGTGGTTTGTGAAGCCGGACAGTGATCTCTGTCGTGGCAAAATCTAAATCCGCGAGGTTTGCAGTGGAAGGAATCCCAAAATCATGGAGAAAATGGGGTGAGCGGAGTGGAGATGGAGCCGAGCGGGCTCCGGAGGCTGCTCCCAGCCCTCAGCAACTTGTTGAGTGTGAGCCTGCATTAGGCTCCGCTCGGTAACTGCATTGTTCTGCTATTAGTCCCTTTAAAACAATTATTTTTAAGGATCAGCAGCCTTTGTCCTTTCTTTTCTTCCCTTTTCATTTCTTTTTTTTTCCCAATATATCAGCAGAAAGTGGAAATGCGGTCTCTCTGATCTAGCCTGAATATTATTTACTATGCTACTTCCTGGGGAAGATAATGAATCTTGACCCTTTCTATTCGTATAACCCACCTTCCCTTCCTTTTGAGCAGCGACTTTCAGTATTGTTCACGAGTGCCTGGTAGGGTGAAAACCAGTTTGGAGCTTTTCTAGGCACACAGGAGCTCCCCATGCAAACAAACACGTGTGTCCACCCTGTAACTATCTGTGGCTCTATACATCCATGTTTGCATCTCTCCTGTATGTTCAGCAGTCTCTATACACGTATCACAATGCCTACAGAGGTTAAGGATCTATGGGTGTCAGAGACTTTCCAGGGCTTTATCATCAGACACAAACTTGCTCCCTTCCTATTGAATAACTGCGTTTTCCATCTTACAGCCATTCGCTCAAGTTGCTGTGGATTTGGATAGATTTAATTCTTAGGATGGATTTTTCTATTTGCTTAGCAAGGGCCGAAAATAATTTAAAATATTAGGTACAAGCCCTTTGGAACATTTATAACCAAAGGGAAAAAATTCGACTGCAGAAATCTAGTGGATTTTTTTTCCCCCCACAAAGTCCAGGTCTGTATTTTAAAAGACAGGTGAAATGTCCCTTGTCACAAAAAGGGTATGGAGCGTTTCTTTTGAGGCAGCTGGTACCCTCAGCATGTGCCGTATCATCGCGAAAAAGCCCTCGAACATTTCTGTGCAGTCTCGTGGAAGAAGAAAAGACAAACTGAGTGGTCTGCAAAGTTTGTCAGCCCCTTTGCAAAAGTCATTATCATGTCTGTGGGCATTTTCTGGTCTTCTTCGTTTGACCAGAGAATTCCCAGGGTTTATAGCTCAAGGCTCTGTTCAGGAAATAATTTTCCAGCTAAGACAAAAAGAAAAATATTTCTGCAGTCGGGACTTGGCAATTTCACGCAGGATCTTTGCTTCAAAGTCTTCGTGGGATTGCCTGGAAAACGGAGAGAGTGAAGCAGAGCTCACAAATCCCGTGTCACAGGGCTGGCACCCTGCTTGGAGGGTCCCGACCCCAAAACCCGCTCCTCAACAGGACTGGAGCTGCCACTCCGTGCTCTCGTAGCTTTTAAAATCTAATTTTTAATGAGGAACGGGGTTTCTCATCAGATGTAATTTTCCTTGCATGCTGAGCTCTTTGGCAAGGACGAGGGGTGGCGGAGGGGGAAGCACGTCCCGGGACCCCCACGGGGGGCTTTGCCAGGGTGGCAGAGGGATGTGACCGACGTGTCTCCGTGTTTTCTCCGAGCAGGGAGCCAGGTGTGCCGCCCCCCGCTGCTGCACGGCTCGCTGCCCTGGCTGGACGGGAGCAAGGCGCTGAGCAGCCACCACAGCGCTTCCCCCTGGAACCTCAGCCCCTTCTCCAAGACCTCCATCCACCACAGCTCACCGGGACCCCTTTCCGTCTACCCACCCGCCTCCTCTTCCACTTTATCCGCCGGCCACTCCAGCCCGCACCTTTTCACCTTCCCGCCGACCCCTCCTAAAGATGTGTCCCCGGATCCGTCCATCTCCACCCCCGGCTCCACCGGCTCCACCCGGCAGGACGAGAAGGAATGCATCAAATACCAGGTGTCCCTGGCCGATACCATGAAGCTGGAGTCCTCTCACTCTCGGAGCAGCATGGCCTCTTTAGGAGGAGCCACCTCCTCCGCTCATCACCCCATCACTACCTACCCACCGTATGTCCCAGAATATGGCTCTGGACTTTTTCCCCCCAGTAGCCTCTTAGGAGGATCGCCAACCGGCTTTGGGTGTAAATCGCGACCAAAAGCACGGTCAAGCACAGGTAGGGCTTTTGGCTTCTTCATCCCCGTTGCTCGGGAGAGGAAGCTGAGGGGGGGAAAAGTGGGGGGCAGAGGAATGGGGCAGAGGAATGGGGCAGAGCCCTCGCTCCCCCTGCACGCAAGGACGTGCTCAAGCATCCCTGTGATGAGCAGCAGGGGCTGAACCCTCGTGGGGGACACA
>NW_005054564.1:389903-444351 GCF_000277835.1 Geospiza fortis | reverse complement strand
GGGGGTTTTCCCCGGGGCCGTGCGGGGAGTTCGCCCCCGCAGCCCCCAGCCCCGGCCAGCTCCGTGCCGGGGGGTTTGGATCACCCACAAGGACAGTCCCCACAAGTGTCCGCCTTTCCCGGGGGAGCTGGGGAGCCCCAGCTCTGTGCGCTCCCCGCGGGATGGGCTGCGAGGGAGCTCCGGCTCCCGACGGCCGAACACACCGGGCTTGGACCTTCGTGTGCACGGAGGGGTGGGAGTGAGCCCAGGGGAGTGTGTTTGTGTGCAGAGGAAAGGGCCATTAGTCAAAACTCTTTTTCCCCCTTTTATTTTTCTTTTTTTTTTTTTTTTCTTCTTCTCTATTTTGTTTTTCCGAGGAGGCTGCTGCGGGGTTGCCTGGCATGAATGAGATCAGTTTTCAGGGTTTTTCCAGGGTGACATTTACTCTGTCTGTCTGAGCAGGGACTGTCTCTATTTAGCTGATATGTTTGAGCTAATCCAATTATTTTCAGACTGCTGCACGCGACAGTTGCATTGTTTATCCAGCGCCAGGAACTTTAATAGAGTCCGGATGCGGTTAGAGTGACAAAAAAACCCAGACCTGTATGTTTTGTACATGAAAGCAGGAGAGAGAGAGAGAGATGGGGTGAAACAAAAGAGAGGGACAGAGACTCAAACAGCAGCGGCTGCCCCGTTTAACCGGAGGGGAACAAAATGACCAGGGTATTAACCCCCCCCCCCCGAGCCGCAGCTCCCGCCGGGGCACCCACCGGCTGCGCGGTATTTTCAAACCGCCTCGCCCCCCCTCCTCCATCCTCCCCTCTTGTTTTCCTTTTGCCGCTTTCTGTTACTTTAACTTCTAGAAAGACATCTGCGGTTCGTGATAAACCAACCCCAGCAGCAACACCTATTTTTTTTTCTTTCTCTCTCTTTTATTTTTCCCCTTTAGAAGTTGATCTTAGCCAGCTAGGACCTTTCAGACAAAGAGGGTTAGAGCTGGAGAAAAAGGAGGAAGGGGGTGATTTTGCAGGATAAAAAAGGGAGAAGCGGCTGCAAATGTATTTTTTGTTGTTGTAGTTGCTGGGGAGGTGTGAGAGAAGAGGGGTTCAGTGCGAAGGCTCTGGAGAAACGGTTGCCGTTTGTGGTTAGGGCACGGATGCCTCTTGCTCGAAGGCAGCACGGGCTGGGGCAGCGGGGAGCCGGCTCTGTGCTGAGCTGGCTCTGCTCTGCTCTGCCCGGCTGAGCTCTGCCGCCGCTCTCAGGTGGGCCACCACTGACGTTAGGTACAAAAAAACTTCCCCCACTAAACCAAAGACGCAACAAAAAAACCCCCTCAGCCCTCTGAAAGTAGCTGAGAGGCAGGGGCTGCGCCTTCCCAGTTCCCTCCTCCAAGCTGGGGGAGATATCCCGCTGCAATAGACAGGGGGAGGATAAAGAGGTGCCCAAAATGAAGAAGAAGGAGGGAAAGAACTTCTGAGGCAGGCTTGGGGCTGATTGCTACCCCAGATAGCCAGGATGGACCATCAGGCTGCAGATGTGGTAGGCAAACCAGAGAGGTTTCTGAAAGTTCTGGGTGGTGGAAGCTTAATTTCAAATTAATCAATAGCAGATATTGTCAGAGCTGTTATGCATTGGAGCTGGGGAGATGTTTTGGGGGTTATCTGTGATTATTTTGGGGATCCTTGATGTGGTTTGACCTGAGGCCAGGGGAAGAGCCCTCCAGGCTCATGAATGCCTCTGGGAGCTGGAAGAATGCTCAAGGACTGACCCTGGGGTCCTCATACACATCAGAAAGGGGGTCTCCATTAAATTCTGTCCCCATTATTTTGGGTGTAGAGGGCTGGAAGCTTCTTGCAAAGCCTGCCAAGGTTTTTCTGGTGCCTATGGAAACATGGGGTCTCCAGAGTTGTAGAAGCCCTTAATCCAAAGGTGAGGGGAAATTGTCAGCTCCCACCACTCTCCCCAAGAGACCTGTGGGAGGAGTGAGAGCTTCTTTGGGGAGCTCTTGAGCCACCATGGCACTCGAGTTGTCACTGTCACCATCCCACTTCCCTGCTGCTGGGCCACAGGCCTGATGCTGCCTGCGGAGCGGCGCTGGGGAGGGGAACAGGGTCAGAACCCACCAGACTGTGCCAGGGACATCGTTCAGTCATGGACCCTGTTTTGGAAATCCTGAGCTCGGGGGGGACTGGCAGGATCTGGCATGGCTGGGTCTCTGGGGAGGTTCTGGGATTTTTTTGGGGAGGGGGGGCTTTGCCCAGCCCCTTTTATCTCTGCTTTCTCTAAGTGAACCATGTGCTCTCTTGTTTCCAGAAGGCAGGGAGTGTGTAAATTGTGGGGCTACCTCAACCCCTCTGTGGAGAAGGGACGGCACTGGGCACTATTTGTGTAACGCCTGCGGACTCTACCACAAAATGAACGGGCAGAACCGGCCCCTGATCAAACCCAAGAGAAGACTGGTGAGTCTCCTTCTATTTTATTCTTCTTTTTCTGCAGCTTTTGCTTCCTATCTGCAGCTTGGGATGGACAGGGAACCTCAGCCAGCTCCCACTGTGTCCGAGGGCTGGGAGGGAGGGATGCTTGGAGAGATGGTCCCAGCTGCTGTGGGCCTCAGTTGTCTGATCCTCTAGCAAACTGCAAAAGTAGAAAAGCAAAAGGCTCTAGCAAACTGCAAACTGCAAACTGCAAAAGAAAAAAGGTTTAAAAATCAAGGTCCAGGGCTTCTTGCAAACCAAAACTGAATTTTCAACTCCACACGGTGACCTGAGGACAGTGACATTTTCCAGGGCCTAAGGGCAGGATAATAATTTCCTAGTGACCAAAGAGATTATCAGGAATACAGGATTTCTCCTGGGCTCTCCAAACTTCTGCCCTCCACTCTTTAATGTGTCTCTATCCTCCTTAGCTGGTGGTGTCATGGAAAAGGGACCCAAACTGGATCTCAGGTGTCACTGGGGTGTCACTGCTGCTGCAAAGAGCTGGAACCATCAGCTCCTGGTGCCACTGGTACCTGGTGTGGTCATTTATGTCTGGTGCCATCTGGGTCTCAAATGGTGTCACAAGGGCACAAGGCAGAGAGGATGGTGAACGTGCAAAGCCAAGTGTGTGCCCAGGCTACAGAAGTTGGAGGAAGATGAAATTAGTGGGTAAATGTTTGAAATAATAGTTGCAAGACTGGTGACTGTTCTAAGCCCAGGCAATAAGTTACAGCATCCCCAGCGATCTGTTCATGCATTTCCCTGGAAGCCACAAAAAGGTCTGGGAGCTGTGGGCATGGCTAATAAATGTGTTAAAGTGTATTTGGCAAATAATCAGGCAGACCACAAGGGGAAAAAATATATCAAGTGGGGGAAAAAAACTGATGGTCCCTGCTTGGGAAGTTATTAAATGTTTTGAATCGAGGCACGTTTGGTTTTGTCAGGATTAAAGATGTGGAAAGGCTCCTGGGGGCTGCTCAAAATGTGGAGGAAAAGTGGCTCTTGCCTCTCTGTGGAATTTCTGAGCTGATCCATGGATCTGGCCAGTTTGGTGAGGCCTGTGCCCGGCATGGCCAGACCCCACAGGCAGGACAGGGCTGGTTCATTTGTGCTCCCCTTGAAGGTGCTCACAGCTCTTAGGTCGGGATCAGCCTCCTCACCTGCGAGACACCCATAAAATCATATCAGCTTTGCTCCCTCTGGCTCTGGGAAGCATTTGCAGGGTACATTCCCAGGAAGGGCTATGCTGTGAGGGGCATCAGCAATAACTCTGTCTGGCCGTGTGAGTTTTGGGGAAGATGTGGGTTTTCTCCTCTACCCCGCCAAATTTCCTGCGTGTGAAACCTCTCCGTGCCCTCCTGTACGGGCTCTTCCCGTATAGGAAAAGGTTTGTCTCTCTCATCTTTCACAGCCTTGTTAGAAAAGAGGAAAAGCTTTCTAGGGAGGGAAGTACAGGCTGGAATTTTGATTTTTTTGGGCAGCTCTCTTGTTCTCTTCTCCTCCTCCCCCCCGGCCCTTCTGTCTTAAACACACAGCCCTCGTTTTCTTTTTTTTTTTTTTTTCCTCGTTCTCTCTCTATGTGTAAAGTTAACTTCCTAGGAAAAAGCTGCCGGATATCTGAGCCCTGGAGATAACTCCTAAACAACAGCTCCGTTTCCCCAGTCCAAACACACAGGAGCTTGAGCATATCCAAACAAGCAGAGGGGGAGGCAGAATAGGAAAGCGGCTGGAGAGAGGGGGAGAGCTTTCAAAAAGTGTCTGATGGAACCACGAAAGAATGTCCCGAGTCACCCTGAGCCCGGCACATGTAAAATGAACTATATAAATAAATACATAGTAAAAGGTCATTCTTGGGGAAAAAAAAAAAAAAGAGGAAGAAAGAAAAGAAGTAAAGAGAGACCTTGTCTTGCATTATCGCTCCAATCTTTTGGGCATTTTAGTTAAAGTTACAAAAAGTTCCCGTTCTTTAACTGCAGCCTTTGCTAAATGTGAAATTTGATTTTTCTACTTTCTCCGTCCCCCACCCTCAGCACTGCCTGGGAAAAAGAAAAAAAAAAAAAAAGAGAAACATCCCTAATGCTGTTTGCACCTATATTTATTTCCTTTGCTAACCTCTGAAAAAAAAATTAGTCAGAAGGCACCAGAGCTGGGCTTGCATTTGCACTTTCTGTGCCTGGATGTGGACGTGCATGTAGCTGTGGCTTGACTGGATCTCTCTTGATGTGAAGGCAGGCAGGCTGGACAAGGCTGTGGATGGAGGCTCAGGGTGGGGATCCAGCTCCTTCCCTCTGCCACAAGGCTCCTGCGTGACCTCGGGCTGGTTTCATAGGCTCTGATCACAGCTGCACTGAAACTAATGATAGGATTTGAGGGGTGGGAGAGAGGAGACACAGAAATTCTTAGATGCTGAGAACCCGGCCCAAGCCTTGTTAAATTCAATGGGTGTCTTTGTGAGGGTGCTCTTTAAGTGACAGGGATGAAGTCTTGCTGGTCGAGGGGGCTCAGGCAGCTCTGCTTCATCCTGAGAGAGAAGGTGGAAGACCTGGAGACGTTGACAGGGGAATCAAGAACAGGCAGGTGGTACCACACCATCACTGCCTAAAAAGCCTTCAGCCCTCCTGGAGGCCATTCCTGTCCTTGTCACAGGCAGTGGCAGCCCCATCGCTGCTGAGATAAAATCTTCCTTTAGTTTTTCTCCCATTCCCTGCCCATGCAGATGCAGAGCTCTCAGTTTCCATGTCAAGCCAAGCTGGTTTTGGAAGGATTATAGCCAATTTCTCAGCAGGCCCATGCACATGCAATCTTATTTTAGGAAAATGATGCTTGGAGCTTTGTGGGTAAATACAGACACTGAAAATGCCCCTTAATTAAGCATCTTTATTAGCACTTGGTTCCTCCAACCTCCTCAATTTCACCTTTTCATCACTGCTAGCGCTTCTGAAGTTGTTCCTTTGCTCACCGGCAGCTGTGCCATGGGCTGTGGTCCTGTAGATGATATGGGGCAGCTAATTAGTCATCCCATTACTGCCATGGCCAGGCCCCTAGTCGTTGATGAGCGTCAGTGGATGCCATTGCTGGGAGCTTTACAATAGTGTTATTATTCATTGTTTCCTGCCCGCTGCCTGTGTCTCTGGTAGAAGTTGCTACAGCATAAAAAGGTGCAGCCTGGGACCAAAAGAGCTTAAAATACTCAGCTAATGATGTTGAATTTTTGCAAGTGAAACACAGTAGTTGGAAATAGTTTAAGAGAAGACAGTAGATGTTGTGATTTATTTGCTTATTTAATGTCAGAATTTGTTTGAAGGCAGTGAGGTGGTGACCAGGCGTGTCTTTTGAACGCGCTTGCTGTAAGAGAAATTACAGTGAGCGCTGCGTAGAAACCCCAAGTATCTTCAAAGGGGATGTTTCCCCTGTGTGGGCTGAGCCAAATATCACTGGTTTTTAGAAATTTCCTTAGGCTTGATTTTTGGGTCTGATAAAGGCAAAGCTGCCACCAAGAGACTCCATCCAGCCTCGTGCCCCTCCAAGCCCCGCACGCCGAGCGTCAGGAGTTGGGGGGCAGAGAGCTGCAGAATCTTTTCCAGCTCTTTAGTGAGAACCTGGCTTTGCAAGCTGTTGTCTCCTTGCTGCCTTTGGAACACATTCATTATTTCATTATCCTGGTGATTTTGAAGGCGGCCCAGTTTGGGTCCATGGCGTGGTCAGGAGATGTGCACACATCAGTTCGGCGCTCTGCTCTTCATGGTGGGATGTTTCATCTTCTCTCCTGGCCCTGAGATTCTTTCAAGTCCTGTGCGCTGTCCCCAACTCCTGCTTGTCACCAGCGCAGAGAAGTCAGCTAAAGGCCTCCTTGGGACTGGCTTGGTTCAGAGTGGTTTATGGTCAGGCAAAATGGAACTATCCCTACGGGCAGCCTGAGAGAGCCACTCGCTGTCGGATCAGCCACTCTGTGATGCTTCCTAGTGCTCATGGGCATTGTCTTATTTATTTTTCAGACAGTTCTTTTTGTCTAATTAAAAGAAAAAAAAAATCCTCCCCTATCTAAAGCAAAACCAACCCGTCCTCTCTCCACCTACGCCGCATTCAATTAAGATTAAAATTGCAACATGACCTAACAAGAGTTGGTATTAACGCTAAGGCTGTGCCAGTGTCCATGTTTGCATTTTGGGTTTGTTGTACGGTATCCAAAGATGCGGTATTTTCTTTCTTTCTTTTTTTTTTTTTTAAATGTTGGATGTGCTACAGTGTGTAGCTGTGTGGGGTGAGGGGTAAATTTGAAACAGTAAGAGCACAAAAGAGAGCATTAAAGGCTCAGTTCTGCAAGGTGCCAAGCATTGCTATGATCTGGCAAATCGCTTAAGCACATGTTTTAACTTTAAGCACATGAGCAGTTCCATTGAAAGCAACGCATCGGGATGAAATCAGAGCTCTGGGACCATGTCATATTGATGAAGAATAGATAGGATGGGGATCTAAAGGTCTTTTTTTTTTTAGGAGCTGTAGGCATTTGCACACATGCAAGCACACATACGCGCTCACACAGCAGTCTGAAAGCTCCTGTTCCTCCTTCAGAGGCAGAAACACAATTTGTTTGCTAAAGTTACAGTTTTTAAATGATAAGTACGAATTTATGCATGTGAAAGAAGAGCAACTTTACAAAATTTGACTTTGCTAAGTCATTGTCACAGCTAACAAAAAAAATCTTCTGTATACACTTTGCCACGTAGATTTTTTTCTTGCTCCTACCCCTTTATGAAACGGTGAATTCTTCTTTCAGGCTTGTTACCAATCCTTAAATAAACATGAAGGTTTGGGCTGAGAAAAGGGTGTAATTAAAAAGTTGGGATTCTTGCTCCTTGCCACGGTGTTATTTCCGATCTGGAGCCTGTCTCCTTTGAAGCTGAGCTGAGCTTACGGGACCGGGCTGTGCTTGCGGTCGGGCCCGGCGAGCAGCTGCCCACCCTGGTCTCACCCAGCTCTAGCTGGAGCCGGAGTGACTCACGCCCTTGACTCCAGCAATTGTCAGTTCAGGCCCTGACTGCAGAATTAGACCCCTGGGGGGTCTGGGAGAATTAAGATGGAAAGACATGTTGGCATTTAAATAACATTTTCCCCTCTGGAATGGGCTGTGCCAGCGCTGCTAATTTTGATGAGTTCTATCACAGGTTTAGCACTCACTTTTAGGATGCCCTTTGGCACCTGATTCAGTTCACATATAATTTGGGATTAAAGTACCTTGGGGATTTTTTTTCACAATTATTATTTGTTCTCACAAGTCAGTTTCTGGAGGCCTCTGCTGATGTGCGTCAGTCTTGCAGGGTTGATATTTTCTTTCTCAGAAATTTTGCTGATTGCATTTTTTTTTTTTTAACATGGATGTTTTTCTCTTCCTCTCCTTCTTTTTCCCTCCTTCCCACAGTCTGCAGCCAGGAGGGCGGGCACGTCCTGTGCAAACTGTCAGACCACCACTACCACCCTGTGGAGGAGAAATGCCAACGGCGATCCCGTCTGTAATGCCTGTGGGCTCTACTACAAGCTGCACAATGTAAGTGTGACTGGAATACTCAATAATGGGGCCTCAGCTTTGGTGCTCAATGATCCAAACTCTTCCTTAACTTGAGGATTTCCAGTCTCGGGTGGTGCCGAGACCTCTGTTATCCCTTTGGGGACCTTGGGGTTTGGAGCGATGAGTTGCCAGCCTTTCAAAGGTAGCCTGTCCAACTTACGGAGGTATAAAACAAGGCTGTCCATGGGTAATGTTAGAGCTTTTCCTTGCCTGAGCCAAGAAAGGAGGGGTGGGTCAACACAGAGAGACATTATCTGCTGCTGATTGGGCTCAGAGAGTTGGAAAAGGCAACACACTGTCCTGCAAGCCGATACCCCTCCTATGCGTAGCTTGGTTCCTCCAGCAAATACAAACTCTGGAAAAAAAGAAATACGTGCCAGAAACTATTTAGATCATTCTTGGGTTTGTGGCTGCCTTTGTCCTGTCCCCAAAGATGATTTATTTAGGCCGTGTGTTTGTGCTAGTTGATGCAAACGAGTCCCAAACCAAAAAAGGACTTGATTTAGTTAGTGAGTTGCAGAGTCTGCTCAACCTGTGATGTGAATTTCAAAGCATGTGTCATGGAATGGAAGGAGAAATGAAATGAAATGAAATGTAATGGCTGGCAGATTTAATCTAGTATCTCCATGCAAAGCCAGCTTGCAGGAACCAGGAATATGTGCCCCAGGAAAAGAGCTAAAGGGACCTGAAAAGTCTTCTACTGAATAATACTGCTAATAAAGGAGACTTAAGGCTACTCCTGCTCCTCTCATTCCACTTGTGGCATTAGAATAATTATTATGTCAAAAGAAGGCAAAGACTTCCAATTTCTCTGCTTTGATATATTTTTTTTTCCACTAGTGGTTGATTGCTTTGTGTTTGGTTTGGAAATCTGGGGCTGTGCTTTGTCCTTACGTCCACCCATGGAAACACATCAAAGACGTATAGAGTTTTATGGGGCATCCTACCCTTGTGGTATCTCAGTCCCTTCCATTTGTTGTTTCAAACTGTTTGGTTTCTCAGGATGAGTAAACAAGTTTGGATTAAGTAGGAAAAAACCCCCAACAAACAATCAGGCTAATTTTTCACCTGTTTCATGGGAGGCATCTCTCTAGGAAAAAAGGAAAATGTGTTTACCTTTTAGTGGGCAGGTGTCTCAGCACACTTTGAGTCTGATGTAGCAAGTAAAGCTTGTCATCAAACTCTCAGTGTGATCACTGCAAACACACTGGGTTGGACCCAGAGTTAAAACTCTCAGCATATCACGAGAAAATATTCTGTTTGCTATTTCCTTGGCAAGAAGGGATCAAGGCCAGCCAGCTTCACTGAGTGGGGGATCTATGCTTGTGGTCTGTTTCCATTTTGGCCTTGCAGCCACCAGCGGCAGAATGTAAATCAGGCAGTTTGGGAAACCTCTAAGGAGCTGCTCCTCCTGTAGCCAGCAAAGCTCTTTGAAGAAAATATGCCCTTCTCAGTTGGTGCTGGTGGATGCTTGTGTTTCAATGAGGTGACTTCTACCCTTGAAGACAGTGTAGTTCCTCCCATGCCTGCAAAAGATGGCAGGATGATGAGTTACGATGTGCCTGATTCCACTGTAGACATTTGACTGGAGAAATCTCCTCCTGAAGTGTTTAGAATGATGTCTGAGTGTTGAGGTTCTTCAGAAATGTGCCTGCAAAAGCACATCCTTTTATTTTTTGCACTAACACTGCAAACCTAGTTGGCCTGAATTGACCTCTAGATCCAGTGTTTAGAGAAACGCCGATCCAGCTGTGAAATTTGTGACAGGGGGCAGGCCTTGAGCACATTGGAACCATTTTCATATTCATTAAAAACACCAACAGCTGCTTAAAAGCTCAGCACAGCTACTTACCAAAGTCAAGTAGTATCTTGCCTTATGAGCAATGCCATTAATGGATCCTGCTTAAATGAAACCCCCAGAGGACTGAGCTCCTGTGCGCAGCAAAATAACCAGGCAAGGATACTAAAATCCAGATATGAGTGGGTAGAGCCTTTTTTAAAATAAATTTTCTTAAAGTACTTACCAAAGTATTTAGTGAAGTGTTTAGTATTTAATGAAGTATTTACTAAAGTATTTAGTTATGACTGTAGTGAGAAGTGTGGTCTTGCTCCCTGTGTGTATATTATCTTGTGATTTCCATCAGGAGAGGGGTCAGAAATAGAGAGACTGATTGTAGCATGTCCCTCCCTAGCAGCTGTCAGCATGGGTGTTGTGCCAGTGCCAGTGGAAGGTCTTTGGATGCTTGGAAGTCGACTTAACCCTGTTTCAGGCTAGGCTGTAGCAAATTCCTGTCTGCTGTTTTATCTACCCCCACTCCCCATTTTTTCTTTTCTTTGGGTTTAATGACATTTTCTGGTACCTTAACATCATTAGGATATTTTAATGGATTGATCTGCAGTTGAAACTTACCCAGATTTTATGTCCACACCGGGAACAATTGCAGTGAAAAGGCGAATTTTTTTTTCCATGGTGTTAATTTTTTCATGGAGCTATATCAGTTTGTTTTACTGTTGATTCCCACAGCTTAAGCAAACCCATTTGTCAGTAGGATATAAGCAATAATCATAATAGTCTTGGGGTGCATTTAGTGAAGCTGTTGGCATTCCTCCCACTGACTTCCACAAGAGCCGGCTCCATTAACACCAGTGCTAACAATGACTAATATTTCACATTGATACGGTGCCTTTCATCCCGTGGCATCCCAGAGTGCTTTCTAAGATACAGCCAGCCTGGAAGATTAACCCAACGTTGTAATGACTATGTCTGAAGGATAAATCCACTTCGCTGACAGGACCTTATTGAGGTCAATGGCAAAATCCCATTGTCTTCAGTCAGAGCAAGATCAGGCCTATAACGGTTAAGACTATCCCCTGGATTTGATCTGTTGAGTATGAGGTTCTCATCCTTGTTATTTTAGTCCTTAGAAGTGGGATGAGCCTTTGCACACTTCAGGGATGGTGGGAGTGTACCTTGCTGGAGGTGTACAGCAGGCTGGCCTGAGCCTGTAGAAGTGAGAGATTTGCCATTATTTTTGGTAAAATTCATCAGAAAAGGCCCCTTTCACAATACCCTAAAGCAGGTCTATGTGTCCCAAGAGCAGAGCAGTCAGTATTTTGCATATGACAAAACAAAGAGCATAATTTCTGCCCATAATTAATTGGCTCCATCTGAAATTAATGAATTTCATATACATGCGTTGGGCTGGTTTAATTTTAATTTAGCATGTGTTTGTCATTTTTATCAGAATGAATTTTCACGGAGAAGGTCTTCCCTCCGGGTCTTTCATTTCTCTACCCCAGAAACAGAGATGGGTCCTTGGCTTTGATGTTTTGGGGATCACTTTTACCCTGCTGTGACTGGTCTTTGAAGTCACTGGAAAAAATTTCCAGCTTGCTGCTTTGATTGTGCTGGTTCCTGACATTTATCTGAGTCTTTATCTGTTTGGCTCTCGGGTTAGTTACCTGCTCGGAGTGTGAGACCATTTACACTGGGATGATGTGGCCAGACAACAGCTTGCGTGGCAGCTCTGACCCCAGCTCTGGGGCTGGCCATGGCTTTGTCACCATCCTGAGACAGAGCTGGTGTTCCCATCCTTGAGTTTCACATCAAATCGTGGCCTGGGCCATCCTGTTCTTAGAGATTGAGTGAAACAGGAGAGATGTTGCTTTGGGGAAGTGCTCACTGTCCTGTGGGACATGACACCAAGCAAGGGTCAGGACCCTGTGCTTGTTCCAAGACCCAGAACAGCCCCAGTCCCACCACCAGGCTTATGTCACTTTGCCACAGCCAGCTGCTAAGCTTGAAACTTTGCTGCTTCAGCTGGAAATTGGTTCTGTCTGCCCCTGAGCCTTTGTGTTGTGATACAGATCCTCATTTGAAGCTGGTGGGGCAGGGGCTGTGTGTGCCTCCCCAAATCTGAGCTGGATTTGTCAGGGATTGGCACTTCCTGGCCTCCTCTGATGTTGCTGCCTGCTGGGGGTCAGCTGGGACTTCTCCATGGCTTTCAACCTGGGGAACACATCCCTGTTAAAAACTTAAAACAGGCCAGGCAAAGCTTTCCAATCCCAGTCATTTATCTGGAGAAAAGGGCCATCCTTGTGTGTGTATCCTCATTCCCTCAGTGAGGACAGAAAGCCAGGGAAGTGGGTTATGTTGTGTTTGGAACCCACAATATTTTAAATTTTGCTTGTTGCTGCCACAAGGCTGTTGTTGGGCTGCTCATAGGCAGATTCTTCCTTCCTACCTTTAGCTGTTGGCAAGCAGGGCTGCTCTCTTCAGGTCCCTTTTTCCAAAAGCAGAGGAATCAGCCTTTTATTTACCCAATTTTAGGCGAGGTGAAGGCTCTTGTCACTGCTGGTAAAAAGTGCCTGGGGTCACAAATTCAGACTGGAATGACAAACCAGAGATGAGCCTGGTCCTTCCTCTCCCCATAATTCCATCTTTGCATGTAACAGGGAGCTATTTTGTCCTGGCCTCCCCGGGGAGAGAAATCCAGGAATGATTCTCATCCTGTGAAAAGGGACCAGAAAGGGGCTGAGGAGCAACAAGTGAAACTTTGCTGTGATCTGGAAGGAGGGAATTCTTTGTTCCTCACGCTGATTTAAGGTCTTATGGATGAAGAGTTGCTCAGGACCTTTGCAGGGACATCTTTTCATTGTCCTCTGCAGTAGATCCTGGTGGACAGTGGATCCATTTTTTCTCCCTTTTGCAGAATGTCCATCAGCACCATCATGTGCTTACATTTATTATGAGAAATGGCTCAGCCTCAGGGTGATTTGCCGCCTTCTGCTACAGGTGAAATCCTGCAGAGGAGCCAGAGCAAGACCAATTTACATTCTCAAACCCAGATTTTTTAGTTTGTTTAGGGACACTGGAGGCATAAATCCCTTCCCAAGTGTGGGAGTTTCATGTCACCTGTGCTAGTGCATGTTTTGATGCTGGCTCTCTGTGCAGTACAGAATCACAAAATCACGAAATATTCTGAGCTGGAAGAGACCCACCAAAATCATCAAAGTGCAATCCCTGGCCCTGTACAGGACAGCTTCAAGTAATAAGAATACTAAGAGTTTCTTACAGGGTGTCCAGCAAATCTTTTGCTACCATTTCCTAACCCTGATGGATGCATGGATTATAATTTCTGATGTGTTGTTTCAGGAGGAGATTTTAATGTTTATTTTCCCTACAAATACATTTTTCTGCATGTAGAAAATGCTTTGCTGGTCAGCACAGATACTTGTTTCAGCCCCCCTAAAAAAAACCTGGAAGCCTTTAGAAATAAAACCAGATTAGCTAAAGAAAACCAGAAAGGATGATCAGAGCAAAATCTTTGGAAAGAAGAAAAACAAGACAAAACCCCATGCCTTTTGTGGAGAGTTGCCCAGCTTCCTAATGGAGCTGTGAAAGCCTGAGACCCCTCACAGCACTGAAATCCCAGCAGTTCTTGCTGCTAATGGTTTTAGATCAGACAGGAAGCCTCAGGGTGAGACGGTGTCTGTGGGGAATATTTCCAGGAGGTAATGATTGGTTTCATACCTAAACACAATGCAATTACCTAATGTGCAGATAGTTGAAATTTTTCAGCTGCTGTGAATTATTCGGGTATGTTTTGCTCCTGTGTGGCTCTGCCAGCAATTTTCTGTCGTCTTGTCTTCAGAAATTTCAACCGAGCTTGGGATTTCCTGGAGGGATCTGAATTTTGGGATGGAAATGGAGAGGTTGGGTAGCACATGGTGTGTACAGGGGAGGAGGGGGGGCTGTGACCAGCTGGTCCTGCTGGGCTGGGGCATGGGGTACACGGATCCCATGGTGATTTGGGGAGAAGGGATGGAAGCACAAAAAAAATAATTGATTTTTGTTTAGATTAACAGACCCCTGACTATGAAGAAAGAAGGAATTCAGACCAGAAACCGAAAGATGTCTAGCAAATCCAAAAAGTGCAAAAAGGTCCATGACAACCTCGAAGACTTTCCCAAGAGCAGCTCCTTTAACCCTGCAGCCCTCTCCAGACACATGTCCTCCATCAGCCACATTTCACCCTTCAGTCACTCCAGCCACATGCTGACCACACCGACACCGATGCATCCTCCATCCAGCCTCTCCTTCGGACCTCACCACCCCTCCAGCATGGTCACTGCCATGGGTTAGCAAGAGACTCCCCTGCTGAATGCTTACAGTCTCAAAATGAGATTTACTTTATATACTACTTGCATTTTTGCAGGCGCGTGGTTATGGGTCTGACGTCCCGAATCAAATGGGAGAGGGAAAAAAAAAAGAGTTAAAAAAAATTAAAAAAAAAAGGTTATTTGAAGGCGTAAGAGAGAGAGAGAAAAAAAAATTAAAAATGCAGAAAAAAACTACAAAAAGTATAAAAAAAGGAAAAAAAAAAGAAAAAAAGAGAAAAAAAGTAAAAAAAAGTTTTAAAAAAGTGATGTTTGCCACTTTTTAAAGGAACTCACTATGGCGTCTATGTATTCTTACCCACTGAATCTGGATACCATTTGTGAATAAGCCATTCAGAACTTGCATTCCCTATTGGACAGGATCTCTAGTGCTGTGAAAAAAATAAAATAAAATAAAATAAAAAACGCTGAACATTGCATATAACTTATATTGTAAGAAATACTGTACATTTGAGGAAGACTTTATTGCATCTGAGGAGCTGTAAAGAAAAAGGCATGAAGGACTCCGAGAGAATTTTTTTTAAAGGAAAAGAAAAAAAAAGAAGATGGGAGGACAATTTAAAAACCAGAAAAACAAACAATGCAGACCAAGAGGAAACGCGGTCTTATGAACAAATGGACCAACTGCCAGTCATGTCTTCTCCTTTTATTTTATTTTTATTTTGGTTTTTTTTTTGCTTGGTTTTTATTTTTGGTTTCTTTTTTTGTTTTCTGTTTCTGGGGAGGGGGAGGGGGCTGGCTAGAACGGTTTTGATGATGCATTAACTAACTAACTAACTAAATAACTAAATAAATAAAACCTGTAGGGAGATCATTCATTTTGGGCCATGGGCCCTTTACATAGGAAGTACCAATGGTGTCAGGCAATCAGTGTTAACATGCGGACATTGCCAACAAGGGGGTTTCAGATAGCCATTCTCCAGGTCTATACGCATTGTGAACAAGTTCCTGTAATTGTTGTTTGTATGTATAATTCAACGCACCAAAATAAGAAAGATGTAGATTTATTTCATCCTATTATACAGACTGAATGGTTGTACAAATTTATTTACTGCTAGTGATAAGACCTGCTCTTTTTTTTTTTTTTTTTGTTTTGTTTTGTGTTCATATTTTTTCCTCTTTTTTTTTTTTGGAGAATAAACTAGATTAAATTCTGTTGACTTAACAGTGTTTTGTGCTTGGGGGTGGGGAAAGGAATATTTTTCTTTCTTTATTAATTTTTCTTAGCATTTGTTTGGATGGTATTTATGACATAGTTACCACGGGTACGGGAATGTCTGTCTTTGCGCTCATGCTGACAGCCAAAGCAATGTTTGCAGTGGCTTAATGATAAAAAAAAAGATAAACCACAGAACAAAGGAAAAAAAACCCTCAAAAATAAATGGACTGCATGTTAGTGTAACCCCACTGTCCGGTGTGTGCTCCCTGTCCCTTGAACCCCAGTCCAGCTGCTGCCCCTGCGTGATTTTGGGCTCCCAGGCGGGATGGGTCCCTTTGGGTCTCAGGCAACCATGACCAAGCTGGTGTTGAGGACAATTTGGGGCTGGGATAAGTGCAAAGATACAGCAGGGTCCTTATGATCCTGGCTGCTTTTGAAAAAAGCAAAGGTTTGGGATAGGAGCTGGAAAAACACATTCTGCTCTGTCTCATTGGGTACTCAGTGATAGATCAAACAAGAGACAGTTGAGATCTTGATGTGAAATCAGGATGGAGCAGATCTGCCCTTCTCTTGGAGGCATAGGCAGAATCCATTTTGAAAGGCTGGATTTTAAGACAGAAGAAAATTCACAAAAATTCAAAGGCCATTAGCCAGCCCTGTCCTGCAAGAACTCTCTTTAATAGTGCAATTTTAATTAATATTACTATTGATAACAGCAGAGTTTGGCTCTTATTGTTTCATTTCTGGTGGTTTAATCCTTAGGAATCCATCCTTCTTTTAGTTCTCAGAGTTTACTCATCCAGTTTCTTTATACTATCATAAGGATTGGGAATTCACCTTCCAAATGAAGGGTTAAACTTCTTATCAAACCACTCCATTTGCTGGAGATTTTAGCTCAGTGTGATAAGACAGAGGTTACCAAGGCTGTGAGAAAACGCTTGAAAAATCCCAAACAAAAATACAACCCCCAAATGTAGAAAACCTCAACAGACGTGACCTGCAAATTACTTTTATATTTTTAATGCCGAGTTAAATATTTCACCCAGAAATATGTGTACCCCTGCCTTTCAGTGCCAGGTGGATGGAAAAATACCATCATATCTGTCACAGCTGTTTGAACCCACTTTGTCTTGGGTGATGTCTGCAGAGAGGGGTAACAGTGGCATAATCTAATGTGCTGCTGCAGGATGGTTCACACCAGTGAGGGTTTTTCATGTAAGGAGTAAAACACTTCAAAACTTTCAGGATGACTACACAGAGGTCAGTTAGTCGGTGATTTGGGAATGGGGGAGGAGGGGCAGAGGGTTGACCTTTATTTGGGCTCTTTCTCCCCCGTTTCAAAATGAACCTGGTTAAAGTATGTCTACCATAAAGGAGGATTTGGCAGATGGAAGCGGAACAGGCAGTAATGGTTTTGTGATGTTGTTTCTTTTCTTCTCTGTTGACAAAAATGTGTAAAAAATAAAAAGTCAGAACAAATGGTACACATTTAAAATCTTATGTTAATCACCTTTCTGCTTTCTCAATGAGTATTTTAAGCATAAAGACTAAATGTCGAAATAAAACAGTGAAGAATTACCAAGATGCAAATGGAGATCTTGTTGGCTCCTAATTAATCATCTGTGAACTATAAAGCTATTTTCAATTAGCCTGACAAATCAAAGGAAATAATCATCTTTGCTGATATTAAGCTTGAGAGATTATTATTTTTTAATTCGCAATGCTACAACCTTTCCCTCCTTTCGCTCATCAACAGATTGCAGTTGGACTAAAATATTGATTCCAGGACCTCAACAATGGCAAAAATTAGAGGAAGATTTGCATGGCAGAATTTTGCAGTCAGCAATTATTGTGAGTTTTTTTCCCATTTGCTTTAGATGGAACGGGCTCCTGAGTTTCTCTCTCTAACTCTTTTTTTCCTAAAAAGTTCTTGAAATACCTTCTTGCAGTTTCCTTCTGATGTTGTTTCACAGGTCTTAGGGGCATTGAGTGAAATGAAGCAGGATTGGGGCCAGCCCAGAGAATGAGCATCCTGTAAAGGACACAAATGGAGACAGTCTGTCTGCATATACTCTAAGAAATATATACATTTTGTCTAGAGACTTCTTACATCAATTATCTTATATTTCAATGTCAGGAGGAGGATGAACAGAATCCCTGAGATCACATCCCCCAAACTACCACATAAGATGCTAAAGTAACATCAGTGTTCTATCAGTTTCTCAATTAATTTTAATTTTTTAAAAATTGTATTCTCTTTGAGCAAATTTTAATGTCTTGAAGTGTTTTGTTTGTGTGTTTGTGCTTATGCTTTATGTTTGCTTTGTTTTGTTTGCTTGGGGGGACTTTTATTCCTTCTTTTCTTCCCTCTGATGACTAAAATCTGGTTTACAGAACAGGCTGAGAACTGTTGTTCTTGGGCAAACACCTTGTGAAGGGCCACTCTGCCTTTCTTCATTGCTGGGATAGCAGGGAAGAGCTGATGATGGGCAGGTTGGAGCAGGAAAACCCTCTGAGTCATGGCTCCACTTTGGTAGTCTATATTGTGCAGAAAACACCATGGAAGTCATTAGTGGGGTCAAACCTTGTGGTCTTTTTGCAGAGAAAATTCCTTTTGGGAATTTGAGTGAGTAATAGCTGCTGTGCTGCTGTGTCTGTTGCAGCTGCATTTTACCCCAAGCAGAAATCCACTGAAATCAGTGGTAAGATTCCTAATGAGTAATGCAATGAGACTTGAATCAAGACATCCTATGGATTATTTTCAGCCTTCTCACCTTGATTTACCCAGCCTGCAGAGGAGGAGACTGAGGAGAGGCTTCATAGCAATCTACAGCTTCCTCACCCAAAGGGGATGTGCAGTGGCAGGAACAGATGTCTCCTCTCCGGTGACCTGAGGGCATGGCCTGAAGCTGAGTCAGGGCAGGTTTAGGTTGGATTTTAGAAAATTCTTCACTCAGAGGGCGTTTGGGCACTGGCACAGCCTCCCCAGGGCAGTGGTCCCAGCACCTGACAGAGTTCAAGGAGTGTTTGGACAATGCCCTCAAGGCACAGGGTGTGACTCCTGGGGCTGGGAGTTGGACTCAGTGACTCTTGTGGGTCCCCCCCCAACCCAGGATATTCTAAAATTCAGGCTCTCAGTTAATATTTTAGCTCTACTGTTCCCTTAGTAGTATACACAGTGCACACAGCTGTTGTGATATTGAAGGATATTTTTAAGATTACCAGCCTCAGTGCTTTGAGGTTGAAGAAAAGAGAAATACTGCAATTAGTGCAATCAGCAAACTTTTAGTCTTTAGCCTGTGCTTTTGAATCACAAGTTGACTTAGGATGCATCTAGACCTGCTTTTAAGCTCAGATTAGCAATGTGTTTTTCAAGTGATTTCCTACAAGGTGGTAGTTCCACCTTGGAATGATGAGATTTTACCTTGGCTCATAAAGCATGGTTTCCTTGAACTTCCACCTATTACACTCATGGCAACACAGGCCTCAGGGCCAGAATAAAACTACACTGAAGTTACCCCCAAAATATGGTCTTTGAGTCCTCAGCATGGGTTGTTTTCCCCTTCAGAATCACTTGTATTTCTAATGTCCACAGACTCATAGACCACAAGTTCTCATACTCCTTTTTGGTCACTGAGACTCTTGGTTCACTCCAGACTGGTTTTAATCTGGGGAAGAATCAGAGTTGGTGATGAAGAGACAAGAGGGGACCTGTTTTGTTTTTTGTAAAGCTTAGGGGGTGTTTGGGATAAAAAACCAAAAGAAGTTCTTATTAAAAAAACCCTGTAAATTAAACCTTTAAAATATCCTATCTACCCCTACTTCTTCCTATTTACCCCTTCTATAGAGGTTCCATACATGGCATTGGAAAACCCAACCCAGTCTTGTAACATGGAAAGAGGTATTAAATGTGTGATCATTATTAAGATGCCAAATTTCACACCCTGAACTCTGCTTTGTGGGTGCAGAACTCTCGGTGGCATCTAAAGTCAGAGAGTCTCATGCCTGTATTTATCCTTCAGAATATCAAATATCAAATTCTCTAAAAAGACAATGTTCATCTCAACCTGAACTGCAAATCCAGTGCTTAATTTCTTCCACTTCCTCCCATCCCTAAATCTGGGGAGAAGATATGTTATGAGGATAAATCCATCACTTGTGCAGAGTTTGGATGCAGGTTGATGAGCACCATGGAAAACCCACCAGTTTTGCCATGTCTGCAGGAAAGCAGGAGGGAAAATACAGGTCCATGGCTCAGGAAGGGCAATGTCCTCCATGTGTCCTGGATGAGGCAAAGGAAAAACCCAGGTGTGACTGTCATATGTAGATGGAACAATAGAGGAGGAGAGAGTGTGAATAATTCAGTCTGGTATTTCCTAACATTCTGGTGGCTGATTTTTTAAATTTTCATTTTCACACTATTTTTTTTAATGCAATTTTTTTGTTGCATTCTTCTGTAGAAATACACATGTACAGGTGTAGGTGGGTGCTTATGGGTGGTATGGACTCCATACCTTGTCACGAAGGAAATTGTGTGTATGTTGTGCCTGTGCCTAGGTGTGTCTATACCCAGGGACCTGGAGGGCCCTTGTGTCACCTGTCTGTCTGTGCTGGTTCTCTGTGTGCCTGTGTGCATATCTAAGCCACAGCTCCACAGAAACCAAGGCACAACACAAATGTATAGCAAATTTATACCTGTTTCACACAATTCCCTGAGGCTATGCAGACTCCTGGGTGCATGTTGGATCACTCTATTGTAGAAGTATATTTCCCTTGTTATAAGTTTAAATTAAGGCTTTGACCTGAAGCTCAACTCATTTTTTTCTCTCAAGGTACAAAACACCTGGTTATTTAACCTGTCCTTTTACATTTCCACTCTGGGTTACTGTCGACTGCAGAGGCACTGAAATAATTAATGAAAACCTGTCCTCTGGGAAGACAGAAGTGACTGAAATGCTCAGGGAAATTTTGCTTGCAAGCCCCACATGCTGCTGTTCATGCTATCGTGGATAATTAGTGAACCACCTGCATGCCTATTTAGACTTAGCCCATGACCATTTCAATTCCCAATTATTATTGCATTGTAATATTACAGTGCAACTGTTTTTATTCACTGTGTGTTAGAATCACATTAACCTTCTTACACTTGTGTGGATAACTCTTTTCCTGCTAAATCACAAATCACCCAGTGCATAACGCGGGGTGGTCCCATGGCTGCAGGTAGCACTGCTGCCTGCAGACTTGGATTTCTTTATTCCAAGTCAGAACACAATTCTTCAGGTCCAGTTCTGCTTTTAATTACACTCTTCCCTGATATTCACCAGTCATAAAGGAGCTTCTTCCCTCAGCTGCAGCCATTGTGAAAAATTAAGAAGTCAGAAGGAATGGAGAAGTCACAGCATGGGCTGCTGTGAATGCAGGGGGGTGATGATGACTTGTTTTTGACACTGGTGGTTTGTTCCCCCACATGCCAAGACTGCCCATGGCTAGGAGGGCAGAGGATCCCTTTCTGCAAGAGGTGAAGTTGCCTCCCTTGCAAAACCTCAAGCCAGTTACAGAAGGTCATCCCCCTTCTCCACGCATGCAGAAATGATGGCTGATGAATTTACTTCCTGCAGCGTCGCACTGGAGCAGATTTATAGATTCTGTGATAAATTTTAAACTATATTTAGGGACTCTGAGGAAACAGTAATGAATAGACACAGGTCCTGAACTGTTATTCTTGATTGCAGCTGCTTCATAATAGACTTTTTTAAAAAAGTATCAGTATGGGACAGGAAGTGGAGGGGAATATAAAATTATGCTGAGCCCAGAGAAAGGAGGATCCTCAAGTAAGAATTGAACAAGACCCATGGGAAAGCTAAAAATGAGGAAGGAGGGACTGAACATATGATGGATTTCTGAACAGTCACCCAGGGTCTTTCCATTAATAGCAGGCAGGATGTTTTCCTTTATGAAAACCCGATTAAATTTGTCAGACACTGATAACCTTTCTATAAGGATTTTCCTTCTGTGTACTGGATGCATGGACGTAAAAGGGATATTCTTGCCTATTAATTTCCTAGGGTGACTTTTCTATAAAATCCTAGACATCCAAAAAGAGTTATGCTTCCATCTGCTCCTGCCAACCTCATTTTTATTTAGGAGACCTTTTCCAAAGGGGTCATGGGAGAGGAAGGTGAAAGCCTATGGATTTGATAATGCCTATTTGTCCCTGTCATCTCTGCATAGGTACTTCACAGATGCCATATAGGAATGGTTGTTTTTTGTTTTATGGGGTTGTCCTTTTGCATCAAAAAATGTAAAACCAGGCTCTGGTGGGGACATCTCTCCTTATCACTCCATTGGAAAATTGACTGGAAGTTTTATCACACAAACCTTGGGCATCAAATTCTGTATCTCTGCTCTGAGTTGCTGTTTCAGTGTCCTGTCTCTCAGCTCTTGCCCTTGGAGTGGACAACACCCAGGTCTCCCTTGGCTTCTGGCTTTATCAGCAGGTCTCAGATTTCACTTGCCCGTGGTGCAGAGAATTTCTGCCCAAAGTGTTCCTGACCTGTCTGAGTGGAAGGAGTTGGTTTCTGGAAGATTTCTTTTGCTTTTTGTTTTTTTTTTTTTTTTTTTTTTTTTTTTTTTTTTTTTTTTTTTTTTTTTTTTGTTTGTTTTTTTTTGTTTTTTTTTTGTTTTTGTTTTTTTGTTTTTGTTTTTTTTTTGTTTTTTTGTTTTAAAGAATTGAGACAGAAGAGAGATAGGAGGCAACAAGCTTTTCAAGCCTCCTGCATTCTCAAAGATCTCAGGATAGCCAAGCATTTAAGTGCTTGCTTTACTGGAGTATGATAGATCAGCACAGAATGACTAAGCAGCTCAGACATGATTTATGATGTTTGGGGAGATGAGGAAATCCCATGTTTTCATGGAATTTTCTTTCCATTCCCGCTGGTCTACTTGATCCACCTCTCTGACATGGTGTCATGCATCTTCACTGTGCATGTAGAGTGAATAACTCTCCAAATCAGATCTGTCTTCAAACTTTGATGACCAGGTCTTCAAGTTAGTGTGGCTAAAATCAGTTGCCAGGTCTCATTCTCTGCTCACTCTCAGGAACTACTGAATTCTCTCTTTGGGCTATTGGATAACCAAATTTTCTCTCTTCTCCACCATAAATCTCATGGCTTAGGAATGAGCTATTTTTCCTTTAAGGCAGTGGAAGTCTGTAGTCACTGACAACCCAGGCACATGGAAGGGAAAACATCTCTCATGCCTATAGAAGTTTATTGATTTTAACAAGTGCTCTGGCTGAGATTGATCCATATAAACATATTCCTACTGTAACAGGATAATCAGAAAGATTTCCAGGTGCTTTTAGATATCTCTGTAATGTAATTTAAACATAATCTTTGACAATTTTTCAGTTTGGTGGCTGATTGTGACTTAGGAACATGGGTAATTTATGTAAACTAGGTAGGGGATGTGCCCTCTCCGCAGTTTTTGGGTATGGAGATATTTGTGTTCCCATTACCTGCAGTATGGGATTAGGAGCAGTGTGAGAGACATGTGAATCTACAGGAGCTATAGCACATTGAAACATAACAGATGATGGGGTGAGCATCCACAAATATTATCATATTGACTTTCAAAATAATTTGTTGTGCATCCCTTTTGCTAAACCAAAGTGAAACCTTTCCTATGTATAAAATAATATGATCTCACTTCAAAATCCCTGCACTGAAATGTCTGCTTCTTAATTTCTGAGACTATTCCCATCTCATATAATCCATCCTTAAGGCCTCTAGTCTTGGCTAGATTTGCTGCTTTTGTTCAGCAATGCACTTTGAAGCATTAAGTGCAGCAGGATAGATTCAGTTGACTCAGCAGTTGTTTCAGAAATACAAATCAACCCAAATCCTGATCTTATGGAAGAGGTGGCTTCTGAAAACCCCTCTCCCCTCCCTTGAGGTGTTGATGGAAAACATCAACATCCTGCCGCATTTGTGGGCTTTGGCAGAGCCCTGAGTGAAGGTTGGATTTCCTGGGCTGTCAGCCATTCTTGGTCCTCAAAGGAACAGACAACCTGCTACAGGTGATCAATAGGTGCCATTGCCTGCTCTGATGTGTGAGGCTTTTCAAAAAGAAACTCCCAGGAGGAGATTCAGGCCTGGGATATGATCTTGACCACACTCAGTTGACATTCAGTGGGAGGCAATTTTGAAGGTGGAGTTTTCCTTCCAAATGTTCACAGCACATGTGGCTCAGACAATGAAAAAACAGATGAAAAAGAGTTGTCCAATCCTTCTCTGTTGCTTTTTTTGTTTTGTTTTGTTTTGTTGTTGTTTTTGTTTTTTTGTTTGTTTTTGTGGTTTTTTTTTTGGTTTTTTTTTGGTTTTTTTTTGTTTTTTTGTATTTTTGGGTTTGGTTTGGTTTGGTTTGGTTTTTTCATACCAATATCTCGATATTTTTTTTTTTCTCCTTCATACCTAAGGAAAGTGGAATTACCCCTGGACTGGAGCCATCATTTGGGCTGGTCCTTAAAAATTTTAGGTACTCAGGAGAAGTCTATCTCTGCCTTCAGTTGTACCAGTGTAATTGGTTTTGGTGGTGTCGAAGCTGTGACACCAAGGCTGGAATTAATCCAGAAAGTTATGCCTGAATTAGTAGAGCTGCATGAAACAGGAGCAACATTTGTGTTCCAACTGTCTTTGCAGTGAGTATCCAGTAGCAATGATCCTGGTTTTGAGAAAAGGTTCTTATTTAGAATCCTCTGATCCCCAAAACCTGCATCAGTGCTCGTGGGAGCTGGCCAGTGACTCATGGGGGCACCGAAAAAACCTGAGATTTCCTCCTGAGGTCTCTTGCAACAAATTTCTCACTGTTCATTACCAGGACCATTTGGCATGTTTCTCTACCATCTAGGCTTGGTATTAGGTCCTTAGACGAGGCTACATGTCCAGCTGGAGACATGATCTTTTTAGGTATATCTAATAAAATATGTGTCCTCATGCTTAAGGTTTCCCAGGATACAAATACAAGGTTTACTTGTATGAGGTCTGGAGTTTCTTGACAGCAAGTAGAGAGAAAAAGGCACTTCTACGGTTTTAATCTTATACATATTTTAGACAGCCTTTTTAGGATGCCATCCACATCCTGTAGAGGCCCATTTCTTTCATGGAGCAGCTCTACTGAAGATGTGGGCTTTGCCAATATCTGGAAATAAGGGAGATAAGTCCCAGCCTGAACTGACTGCATGCAAAGCAAGGATGACTTTGCTGGGCTTTGGCCTTCCCACAGAAGATTTTCTGGTTCATTTGGAAGTGGCCATGCACTGTTTAACTGCAATGGATTTTCCAAGGAATACAGTGGATAGGAGAGAGACTCCTACTGCTCCTCTTCCAAAAACTTCCACCCAAAATGGCGTCCCAGTAAAGCTTCTGAGGCCCAGACCTTTTCAGATCTGTGCATCTCTGTTTTTGTGTCAAAACTGTGCTCAGTGCTGCAGTGATTCTTCTTTATGTTTATTATGATCAACTAATTTGCATTAATCAGTTTTTTTTTTGGTATCAAAAGGGCTCCTGGCAGCAGCAGCAATAATTATAGACACAAATAATTTCAATATTTATCTTATCTAACATCTAAGCATGTATTTGGAGGGCACCCAGACACAGCAATGATGTTAAAGAAGCTTGAAATGCCATTATATAGGTAAATAAACAAACACATAAATACTTTGATTCTCAGCTACATAAAATTAATGCTTCACACATCTTAAGGGGATGTTATTTCATGGTAAAGCATTGTTAAAGCTCTAAAATCAAGTCAAGACTACTGAGACCTACTTTAACTTGTTCATTTAACCTACTGCAATATTATGGTCATGTAGACACAAATCTATGAAGTAGCCCTTAAAAATTATATATTTTTTTCCTTGCTCACATTAGCTTTGATTTTATTTGGGATGGTGGCAGAGATCTTGAGGCTCCAATGTCTAATACTGTAAATTAGGTTTTCACCTTTTTGTACATCAGAAAAATGGAGCTAATTAGCCTCATGTCATCAAACATTGTGAAAGCATCTGAGATGCAAAGTATTGTATCTCCTTCATTATGCAAGAATAACAATGCACTTCTGAAGGTGAGGTTAAAAGCTTCAAAGCTAAAAGAAAAAAGAGTAAAGTCACTGCCATAATAGTACCAACCCCATCCAACTGCAATGTGTGACCTCAGAAATGCCAAAAGTCCCTTTACAATAAACCTACTATTGCAGTACTCTGCCATGGCAGGAACAAGGTGATGCTCTGTCTGAGAAATTTTGTTTTCTGAGATTAAAATCCTGATAGATCTTCTAAATCTGCAACCATGCCAACACACAAAGCATGGCTGCGCAAAAAAATCAGTGGTTGCTTCAGCTGTCAATCTTTAAAAAAGTTAGATATTAATAACATGAAAAATAATTTTGGCTACAAAAGACTGTTAGATTGTGGCACTGCACTGGGTTCTTCTCACAGCAGCTAAGTTCCTGGTGAGTCAAATAAGTTTGTAGTCTCCCTGAAGCTGGGTTTTGTTTTCAAATTAGTTTTACTAAAAAAAAATAACATGTGAAAGGGATGGAGATTAATTTCAAAACTGAGCTTGAAGGTGACAGAAAAAAAGCTGTGGGGAAATTAATCCCCAAATATATAATTTCTACATTTTCAAAATATTTCTCTTTTGGAAATGTATTTACTTTCATACTTAAAAAGCAAAAACTTTTGATATTTCATGCTGTAAAAGCACTCTGCATAAAAAAGGGATTTACTTAAAAAAAAAACAACTAACCAATGAAAACATATATTAATAAGGCAAATTAATGTAATAATTTTAGGGTCAAGTCGGACAAAATATTTTGCCTTAGCCTATAATGCATTTAATAATAATTCAGCACAAAATGAAAAATGAATGTTAACCATCTTTAATTTTTTGTACTCCATTTTTAAATAGAATCCCTCCAACAGGATGGACATTTCTAGCAAAGGGTAAGTTTTTACACACCCAGATTATTCTTGGACCTAATCTGCTCTCTTTGTGATCAATTACTGAGCTAGGCCAACACAGCCTGACTTCAGAAATCCTGTCATTAACAGGGATTGTGACATTTTACTGCTCTTTTTAGGCACCCTGTAGAGATATCCAGAGTAAGAGAAGCTTTATTTTATCTATGACTGACATGTTGAATGTACCCATGAATGAGATCACACATTTCTGTCCAGGCAGGACCATGAACAGCAATGCTGCCACGTAAAAAGAGCTTCTGCACACATGTGCAGGGTGAGAACCTGGACTTCTGTGTTGGGCATAAAAATTTAAAGGCTTTAAACAATGGAGTTATCAATTCAGCTGTCAAATAATTGTACCTCTTCACACTGGGTTTTTGGCATGAAGATTTCTAAGGCAATCTTACCAGAAGAGCACTAAGATGTAGAGGACTCGAGAGTTTGCATTCTCTTCTCTTCTCTTCTCTGCTCTTCTCTTCTCTTCTCTTCTCTTCTCTTCTCTTCTCTTCTCTTCTCTTCTCTTCTCTTCTCTTCTCTTCTCTTCTCTTCTCTTCTCTTCTCTTCTCTTCTCTTCTCTTCTCTTCTCTTCTCTTCTCTTCTCTTCCACCACTGTCTTTCCAATACAAGTTAAGTGTCCCATCACAGAGGTTCCAAGGACAGAAGCAGGTTCTTTTCAAGGCAAGGAATCTGTCTCAGATGGTTTCAGAAACCTCATCCTGAAGGGTAGGTATCTTGCCAGGTTCATGGAATGTGCGTTGTTTTACTTTAGGATGGACTTTTGGAAGGTTGCTAAGATATTGTGGTACAACAGATTCTTCCAAGGCATCAGGTACTGGTGGGGAAAGAGAAGCCAGCCTACATGAGCAAAAGCTGTGTATTTTCACAAGTCCTTCAGCTGCTCCCCTATAATCCAGGAACGTAGGGGTGTAAATCCCAATCTAATATCTTGGTTATGTTTGTTCTACTGCTAATAATAGCTCCACCTACTAGACATGGGGCATAACTCACTGACATTTGTAAGGCCATCTGGGTCTTGCAAGTAAGATACAGTATGAATCAAATGTTCTGTAACAAAAGCAGTGCTGAAATTTCTAATTTTTGCTAACAGAGGTCTTACCAGCCTGGAAATGAGGGATTCCTGACAAGAGAACCCCAGAAGAGAGCTCACAAAATTTTTCACACCTTGCCATTTATCTCCCACTCCTAAAAAGATTAGTAAAAAGGAATAAATCTTGGGAACATGGGCAGGCTGTGCCCAAATTTTGATTTAAGAGAGGAACAACCCATCAGGTCAAGAGAAATGGTTAAGTGCAGCAGTGCTCAGTTACCTCTGCGTGACCTTCCTAGCAAACATGGACGGGAGCCTTTCAGCAGTGCTGCAGATGTTGGATGACTCTGCTTGTGCTGTTGAAAGACAGGGGTGATAAATAGCATTTGAGCCACGTTTCTCCCCTCCTTCAGGCAGAATTTGAGAATCTCAGGTATACAGCCCTGGGAGAGTGATTCACGAGGTACCACTCGCAGCGGCTTCCTCCAAGGGAGAAAGCTGACACTTCCAGGACACTGACCTCAAGCCCGTGTGCATTTTATGTGTTTCAGCACCCTCAGGAAAACCACAATTAGATGTTGCCTCCCTGTATTTAACACTCAGAGATGAGCAAACAATGCTGCTGGGGAGCAAATGCTTAAAAAACAAAATATCAGAGAGGAAAAAACCCCAGCCAACTCTGACACCACTTGGGTAAATTGGAGCTTGTTTGGAAGTGAACTGAATTCCTTTTTACATCTCCCCACATGATCATGGTGCAGAAAAACAACACCTCAGCCAAAAAAAAAAAAAGGGGCAAACCCACACAGATTTTGCACTTTGTAGAGGCAAATCTGCCTTTGTTATACAACTATGTCTGGCCAGGCTGAGCCTTGCACCCCTCCTTGTGCTTTCCCCTCCCGTGCAGCACTCGAGCTCGAGACATTGGCAGCTGAGTGTAGGCAGGATCTCAGATATCATGGCAATATAAACAAATAGAGAATGATGAGATAAAATACACGGGCAGATGGAGGTGCTGATAGTGAGATAGGTTGATAGGGTGGTCAGGGTTACTGTGCTTTAGCACATGCATAAATACGTGGGTTGTACCCCTTACCCTGGGGGCAAAATATCCAGCATCCAACATGACACACACGTGGCCATTCAGCCAAAAGTACTCCAAAGCCTTTAGGAAGAATAAACCTTACTTTGTATGGAACACTCAGAGTAACAGCACTTTGTATTCTTTTATTTTTTATATTTTTTTTAGTGGCATATATTCAAAAGTGGGACAGGCATGATTTGACCCCAAGGTTTCAAGAAAAAGATAAAACCCCCAAACACTCCAATATTTCCCATACCAATCACCACTTTTTAAAGCAGGCAAATACTCTGTTACTAAGCTGAGAGATGCTTCTATTATGAGAAATGTCCAAATGGCCATTGGATAAGTGATTTTTTGTTACACTTCCAAACATTCATAGAGTGCTTTGGAAAGGTCCATAAAGATCATCAAGTTCCAGTCTCCCTGCCATTGGCAGGGACACTTTCCACTAAACCAAGCTGTTCCAAGACTGTCCAGCCTGGCCTTGGACACTTCCAGGGATGGGGCTGCTATAACATCTCTGGGCAGCCCTTGCCAGAGATGCCTCAAAGTAAAGAATTTCTTCCTTCTAATATCAAACCTGTCCTCTGTCAATTTAAAGCCATCCCTCCTTGTCCTATTGCCCCATGCCCTTGCAAACATCTCCTCTTCAGCTCTTGGTCACCCTGGAGCCTCCTCCTCTCCAGTCTGAACAAACTCAATTGTCTAAATCTTTCTTTATAGGAGAGGAGTTTCATCCCTCTAATCACATCTTTTTTACCTCTTACTGCTATGAGAACCATCAGAGAAAACGTGAGGGCCATGGGCTGCAGCCTTCTCTTGACACTTGAACAGCTTTCAGTGTCCAGATGTTATTGTAGATCTGCACAAGCTCAGTGGTGAACCTGAACTCCTCCCTGAATTCCTTCATCCTTCTGTCTGTGAGCCCCTTCCCAAGGATAATGGCCACAAAACACACTCTGGCTCTGGTCTGGTTTGATACAGAGCCTGTCACTTGCTGGGTTTTTTTGCCAGAGCACTGGTGATGATTTGGAACACTGTCTTGTTTCATGCTCACTTACTGAATTCAGCTTTAGGTGACAAGCAATTAGCACTTTGTAATCAATGGTGTAGAGGGCAATATATATGTTTTAATAAACAGAAGATTTTTACCAGGGACTAAACACTGCCTGAATTTGCTGAAGAAATTTGTCACCAAAATAAATAAGAGAAGTGTTTAAAAATCATGGCACATGGGCATTTTTAGGGTAAAATACTTCCTTTGTGAAAAATAACTATTTGAAGCTTTTTGCATTTTTCATTTCCAAATGGCATTTTCCTTGAAGGATTGCCCTAATTTATATTAAAAGAAAGAGATAAGAAAGAAAAGTTTTAAATGACTTCCAAATGGTACTCAACATTTCATTTTCAGATGGAGAAAATGTTTTGAGCTGACTCAAACAATTTTTGTTGTTGTTGTTTGTTTCATTAAAACCAAATGAAAACCTTCAAACTTCCCGTTTTGCTGTGCTTTGACTCTTGCAATTTTTTCCTCTGCATTTATTATGCTTGGCCCTGCTGCTGGAAAATGCAGTAACTCTCTGAAGTGAATCACCACTGGTGACCTCTTTGAAAATAGTTTTGGTGATACACCTCAAATATCTCCAATCTTTCACATCTTTCCTCAGGTCTGAGCATTTGTTAATTAAGCATTGCCACACAGTGCCAAGGGAAGAAAGCTATTACCATTAAATGCATGCAGGATTTTATGTGACCCCATTGGAGATATCAGGGCTGTCATTTTTTCCAAGCCAGGAGTAAAACTGAAAATCTTGGAACGTTTCCTCCTCAAACCACAATAGGTGATTCTGCACCACTGTTGGGGTTGTCTGTCCATGTAAAGTGGTCAAGAATGCAGCCACAAGTAACTATGGCTTAGAAATTATGATTTTTAAAATATGGATAAATGACACTCTCCAAACCACAATGTTGCCTTGTCTGGGACGTTTCACAGAGGCTAATCAGGCACTGGTGCAAAAATAAAGAAAAAAAACAACCAACTGAACTTTCTGTGGATGTGCAATGCAAACAAAACCACAATTTGCCTTCCCCACCCTTGCACCAAAACTATGTTGAGGTTTTGGAAAGTATATTCATATTTTCATTTTCCCTTCTCCAAGGTAGGACAAGAAGCAGGATGTGCTGAAATACCACAAAGGGCTGCCTGGTCTGGGGAGGTTTCCAACACGTTTTTGCAGGGCTCAGGATAGCTCTTGCTCATGAGCAGGTTTGGAGGTGGGGCCTTTCCCGTGAGTGCAAACCTTCCCCAGCCTCGCTGTCCTAAGAGTAAAGATTGAATCTTTGTTGGGGGTGACTGAGAATGGGTCTGGCTTATGGATACAAAAAGGGAAAAATAAAATCATTCCTAAACTAGAATTGTAAAATCATAGAATATCCTCATTTGGAAGGGACTCACAAGGCTCATCAAACCCAGCTCCTGGCCTTGCCCAGGACAGCCCCAAGAACCCCACCATGTGCCTGAGAATATTTTCCAAACACTCCTTGGGCTCTGGCAGCCTTGGGGCCATGACCACTTCCTTGGGGAGACTGTTCCAGTGCCCAACCACCCTCTGGGTGAAGAACTAATGTTAGTTCAGCCCTGGCCAAGTTTTTATTGAGGATGCAAAAATTTTTGTTCTCATTGAAATCAAGGTAAATTTTAAACCAGTCTTAAAGCAGAGGTGAGCCAACCGATAGGGACCAACAGCAGAGGAGTCAGGGAGAATAAACCAAGATTATTTAATAAGAGAATTACAGTCTTTTATTTGCATTGTTTCTTTTCCCCAGCTCCAAGCTTTACATAAAGCTGTCTTTGTTAAAACATTGTGCTAGGCTTCAGTCTCAGATTGGCAAAAAGACCTTAATGCTGGGGTTTAATGCAGAGCAAAAACAAGGTATAGTTGCTTTAAATGAAAATCAGGGGTAGGCAGCCTCCTGAGAGCCTCAAAGTTTAAACAAATTACAAGAAGTATTTCTCAGGTGAAATTGGAAAAGGTGCTCTGTGATGCAGAAGAGTGGCCATGAGTCCTCTGTGTTCACACCATCCTGGGTATTGTAAGAAGCTTTCTTGTGAAACTGTTTGCCAAACCAGAAGTCCTAAATTGAAATGTGTTGACAGAAGGAATCTTGCTACTTATTTATAATTTGAATACATCTGGAGGCAGGTTATGAGATGATGCGGGTAAGCCATGATCCACCCTCCTTCCTTCCTCCCTGTGTCCTGGTGCTCATCCCAGCACTGGCCAGGGCTCTCAGGGCCTTTGGCATTTTGGGTGCTGATCATCCTTTCACCCCGTGCTTCGGAGGGGAGAGAGGGTGCTGGGAACTTGGCAGGATCAGGCCCTTCACCTCATGCAATCCTATGACCCCGAGGGAGCCCACACACGGATTTGTTCCGTAGCACATAACAAACAACCTCGTTTTACTCACAGGGAGGGAGATGAGCACTTTGAGCAAATGATGCATTAAATCAGGGCTGCCAACTGCACCTTGATGTGAGTGCTCTATGCCAAGATCTGTCTATCTATCTATATAATCTTTTATATTCCCAGCTCTTCCTGCTCATCTATCTATCCATCTCTCTCACTCCCTCCCTGTATGTATTTTCCTTATTTCAATCTCCTTCTGTCTATCTGTCAGTTAATCTATCTACTTATTTTGATGTCTGTCATCAGAATAACATCTGTTAGGGTGTTTTAACTGTGCTGGCAAAGGACACATTACAATTCCCTTGACACAATTACAGTTTCATGGAAGTCAGGCCCCAGTTTACCTTGACTGAAATCAAGTGAAAACAGCAGTTGGGCAGCAGTTTTTACTGTCAAGTGGTCAGAGTCTGGAGATGGACTACAGGGCTAGGATCAAGCCCATGGTCTGCTGTGGGGTTGTCTCCTTGTAATCCCTCTTTTACCCTCATAAAGTTTTCCTTAGTTTCTTTTTCTCGTTTCTACACTCTCCAAACCTTCTGTCAGCACCATAAACAAGTTTCTGGTTTTTGTCTGGAAAATTGACCCATGGGCTCTTTGGCACATGTAGATGTGACACTTAGGGAGGGACAAGGTTTTGTGGGAGTGGCAGTCATCGGACTTGATGATTCTAAAGGTGTTTTCCAACCTGTATGATTCTATGATCCCTAGGTGCTACTGAAAGGAAATTACATGCTGTTTTCCTCCTACTCTGCTCTCACATGTGAAGGGTACCCTCCATTTCTCTTTAAGGGCATCAAGTGTGGATCTGATATTTTGCATTTGCATTTGAGTGTGGGTAATTTGTTGTACCCTCTCATCTCCAACTGTCACATTTTTTATTCTTTATTTATGTTTTGCTTTCTGTCCTCTGAAAGCAAATGAATCTGACCCTTTCTTTTCTCCCCCCATCTCCTGTCTCTTTGTTGTCCCCATGTTTTACTCTCTGTATGTGGTAAAACACATGCTTAGCTTACTTGGATTGTGTTCCCATGTATTAATTTCTACAGCCTGCAGCGAGCCATGAAAACCCATCTGAGCAGGGAAATAACAGGAGCTGTGCATTGGCTGGTAAAGGCAGAGGAAGAGTTTCAATGTACACAAGGAAATCGAACCTCTGATTTGCATGAGACTAGACTGCGCTAATTTGTTGAGTGAATAGATAGATGAGGAACAAAAACATGCCTTAAAGCGTGCATGGATAGTTACTGCAGAAACCAGTACCCAAAATGGGTCAGATCCAAAAGGGAAGCTGTCAGAACCCACTCACTGGCACTGCTGCTGGAGCTGGTCTTGATCAAAGGGTGAATGAAAAGCAAATATTCATCTGCTCCATGAAACCACAGTCCTTGGGTTTGAAAGGCATCAGGCACCTGGCACAAAAGGATGCTCCAGAAGTGATGATATACCTAGGGATGTGTGTGGGATTATTCTAAGTTCCTGCAAAACCTACGTTCATTATTTTTTTGTCAGAGTTTGCAAGCCATATAAATCTCTCCAGAGTTTGTTAGAGAACTTTTGCTAGAGAAGAACAGAGTGAGGCAGATGGGAACATGATCTCATTTCCTTTCCTTTCCCAGTGAAGTGCTTGCCACTCTTGCAGACAAAACTTAAATTTCTCAAGGGAAATGAAATCAATGGAAGTCTCTGGGACTTTCCCTCTTTGTTACCTATGAAAGAGACAGACTTTAGGTCTGTACTCAAGAAACATGATCACATTCAGCAGTGGACAGAGAGACTTGATATTAGCCATCACATGAATGTATACACATTTGTGAGATATAGAAGAGTGCATTTATATAAGCGTGTGTATAATATATATATATATATGTAAATCCAGCTGAGTAGGTTTTGCACGTTGAATGAATACCTGGGATTCCCAGGATCAGACCGTTTGATGAAACACACTTTTGCTAAGCATTTGCTATTTTCTCCATCAATTTTATTTATTTAACTAACAATAAAGAGTGATCTCAGAGCAAGAAAGAAAATAATCATTTCTCGATGCGAAAAAGCTCTAAAATAATAAATGCCAAGAGCTCGCTGAGATGAAAGTCCTGAGGTGGTTATTCTGGAGGAAGGGAAGCTGCTTTGTGGAAGTGCAATAATATTTTCCTTGCCTTAAGACTATGAAGGCTTTTCTGTTCAAGCTTTCCCCTGGAGCTTTCACAGGATATGGCCGTGTTTTTGCACCTTTGATAGCACACAGCCGGGCGATAGCTGCGCTAGCAGGTGTGTCAGGGGTTGTAACAAAACTTTACAGTTAGGGCTTGTTTTCAGGAATCCGTTTGATTATGTCTTTAATTATGTTTGATTTATGTACGGCGAGGTGGCAAGAGACCGCAGTGAACCTGCAGCAAACCCGTCCCTGTAGATGAGGTCCTGGGTGGCTCAGGAGCCCTGCAGTGTTTCCAGCTGGAGGTTATGTGAGCTCCCCAGGTTGCTGAGCTGGATATCTATGAAAGCAGTCACCTTTTATGCCTGCATTTGGCTTGATGCTGGCTGAAAACACTGGTCATAGTCCTCCCAGTCTGAACACCTTCAGATGCAACTGGTACAGGGACCACCTGACCTCTCTCTCTGTAGAGAGCAGAATGGAAGGAAGAATAATATTTTCCTGAAAAAAATGAAAAATGAATAATTTTTTTTTAAATAATATTTTCCTGAAAAAAAAAATCATGAGAAGAACCTTCATGGGTGAGGGAAGTGAATCCATCACTCCTAGAGGCATCTGAAGACAGGTTCAGCTCTTCTCTCTACAGGTTGGTATTTGTCAGTGCTTCTTAAAATCTCCTCTTTCAGTGATTAATACACTCAGCATTAGAAATAATTTCTTTTGTCTTGTCTGATGGCTCCCAGGAAAAACAGAATACTTAATAGTATCCCTAAACCACCAATTACTTATTAGTTACATGGCAATCCCAGGAGATCACAACTTGCCCCTTGGGCAAGCCATTACCCATTATGGAAAATAGCGATCTGACTTTTGGATAACTGAAAAGGGGAGGATTATAAGCAAGGAGCTTGGTTTGTCAGGGAACTGCCAGCCATTTCATAGCTGGCAATCACAGAGAAGGTATCTTTGCTGGCAAACCACAAGGGAAAAATATGCAGCCATCCAAGGGGTTCGTGACCCCGGGTACATGGCTGGGGTTGTTGTTTTTCCACTGTCCTACCCTACAGAATATCTAATGAGACCAGTGAGATATGAGCTCTGAATTTAAGTGCGAAGATCCAAGTGAGGACTTGGATCTTCAATGGGTAGAACTATAAAACCTTGCTATGTCGACAGGTCTATGAGGACTGCTTTTGACTCTTCATAATCATTTACCAAATTCATTAGCTATGCACAAAAAGCTAACAGGCACCTTTGCCCTTACAGGCCCATTATAACCATGAGACACAGGTGTCTGTTTTATAGTGACTTTCGACAGGGTCACATTCTGTATATCCTCTCTGCCCAGGAGTTTCCAAGGAGAGGAGATCTGTACATTTGTTTTTCTCCTGGGTGTGGTGGTGCGTACTGTCCTTCTTCCCATGATGTGAATGTGTGCAGTGGGAGAACGTAAATTTTCTGATTCTGGCATGTTGATATTCTGTTGACAGTATTTGGGATTCTTCAAAACAATTCCTAATTAACTACTGCACTAATGAACACTATAGGTCTTGGTAGATTTGTAACCCCTTTTGTAGCATGTTCTCCAAGATTCCTTTCTAGTCCCTAGGAAAATCCTACATGTAGCTGAATGGGAACCCGTGTCTCTGCATGGTCTGCTCCTGATTGAAGCGGGTCCCCCTCAGGGACCTTGAATCTGATTAAACTATTCGATCATTGGATTTTCTGTACACCACTCCCCTTCTTAAAGGGAATTGTTTATCCTGCTATGTGTGCTCCTGCTCTTCTTTCTCAGTCTTCCTTTCCTCAGGAAGATTCTAGCAGGAAAGCTACTACTGAACTTCCTGTGCAATCTAAGTGGCTGTATATTTAGGGGAGTATTTGGAGTAGGAATACTGGGGGGTCAGTTAGCTTTGCCATTGAATACTGGTCACAGGATTTTGTTGCAAGCTGTATCTGTGGTCAATGAATGTGCAGGGTACAATGAGTTCATATGGCTCTGGCATCCACCTACTCCATGCCATACACCCTAGGATGCCTCAGTGTGTGAAATGCCAAAGTATCTGCGATCCTACTGCACCTTTTCTCCAAAAACATTCTGCTGACTCCAGCCTTCCCCAAGCTCTTGCTGCAGTTCCCAGTTTGGCAGAGTCCTGCAAGCCATTTCTTAGGTACTAATGACTGCACAGCCCTCATTTTGAAGGCTCCTCAGTGTTTGCTTCAGGTATGCCAAAAAGAGAGGGCGCGGTGCAGGTTTTGGTGAGTTGGCACCCTCAGACTTGAGTCAGTATTTTCAAGCCCTCATTTTTGCAGATGGTGGAACCTGGAGTGCTGGCTCTGCTCATGGTCTTTTTTCTCCTTCCTCTCATCCTTCAGGAGGCTGGCATGAGGGCAGAGGAGGCTAATGGGAGCATTTGGGATGGTGGCATGAATGAGAGAAAGGAAACAACACCCATGTGGCAAGAACAAAGTGCTCCTCACTGCACTGGGACGGCCACTGGGCCATGCAAGGCCCTCATCTCTGAGAGGACATTGTGGGTTTGAATCGTTCCACTCGGCTGGGAGCTGTCCCCACTTTGCAAGTATGCCATGATTACTGTCTACACCTGTGTGGGGTTATCTCTGGAAATTCAAGATGCAGCACTGAGAGGATACAGTGTCACAGCTATGTGTTATAATAATTCATGATGGAACCTTTGCTGTGAGGCCTTAGGGACAGCAGAGCAGTTATTATGGAAAAGTGGGGACTGTATCATATAGAGTATTTAAGGCCAAGGATGTATTAATCCCACCTTGCTGGAATGCCTTACCCAACCTGCCTTTTCCTTCTTTGTGGTGTTTCCTCACCTGAGATCACCCAGCTCCTGGTGACAATAGATGAGGAGGCCATGCAGCCTGGCCTCTGGCCAAGGTGGGATCCTTCCACCTGCCCCGCTTCTGCCACACACCACAAAGAGACTGCTGTTAGCTCACAGCCATTTCCCCCAGCTCTTGATTTTTTAATATTGAAGTAAACATGCTGCAGCTACAGGACGGGTGGTATGCAGACACCGGGCCAGGGCTGGCTTCCACCATGGCGGTAGGAATGGGAATTCCACTGCAGGCTAAGGGGAAGGGAGAGCCCTCCAAGCTAATGTGATGTGGGAGGTCTAATTCCTACCATCACAGGTCTGATTTGTAGGCAACAGATTATTTCACTGGCTTTCACGATGGTTTTTATATCTTAGGATTTTTTTTTAGCTTTTCTTTTTTTTTTTACATGAAAGCAGGAGTGTGTGGATTTTGCAGGTAAATTATAATGAAAGCTGATGGGTGCTTGTGTAGGCTTGTAGAGGGTTTGTGCACAGAACGCAAGCAGGGGCTGGAGGGAATAGCTGAGTGCCCAGGGAAGGTTTAATTAGCATATAGTGAAAAATCTAAAGGCTGTACCGAGCCCCAGTTTGGTGAAAGACAAAAACTCACTGTTCTCAGAACATACCTCAGCAGCAAGCTCTGTCGCACCTGATGCAATGCTTCCCTCTTGGGCCACCCACCTCCAAGACATGATTATGCAGTGAGAAAGGAGCAGCACTTTGCACTTTCTGTTATCATGGTCCTTCTTAATTATACATGCGTAAGTGTTCAGACATGGCCACAATGAGCATGGTACACATCCAGGGGAAGTGAGATTCATCTGAGAATCTCCTACTGCTTGGCAAGCGTTTATTAACTCAGCCTCCCAACACTCCCGTGAGGAAAAATGTGTCGAAACCCATTTTCAGTACTAATTTAAAAAAACAACAAACTTAAGCAAGCAAAGTGATTTGCTCAAAGCCAAAGAGCAGGTTGGTGTGAAAGCACTTGCCTTAAAAATCCAGAATAAGGGATTTTTGCCCTTTGTCTCTTCAAATGAGGCTGTGTTCCCACGTTGCTTTGTGTTTCTACAGAAACTACAACAGGGGGGTCCCGGTTCGTGACTCAGGGGCTTGGTTCCAATCCAGAGAGCCATGTTTCCATGATTACTCCTGCTTTATGTAAAATGGCCCTTGTACAGGCTCATCTTGCTGAGCTTTTTGGCGCTGTTCCTGGGCCTGACTGCTACCATAGGGTAGGACTGCAGGATCACATTTCCATTTTGTAAGGAGACACGCTTTCTCAGGATGCGTGGAAGCCTGCTTAATTTCAATAAGAATTCTGTTTGAAACAGAGATGCAAGCCTAGATCTAATGAATTATTATTATTATTATTATTAATTGCAGTGGAGTGTCAAATTCCTAACCAGCAATCAGACCTCTTGTGCTAGGAAACAACAGTTGTCCTTCATGATCTCAGGTCTGGATCCACCAGTGCTTAACTTCTAATTATGTGCTAACACATGTGAGTTTTATTGGGAAGCCATAAAATGGGAGCAAAACTGGCTTTGCAGACCTTGGCTGACATCTTTGCAGTGCAACACCCTTCCTTGGCATCCCAGTGAAAAGCTGTTCTCCATGCAAGGAGAAGCTCCCCGTGTGAGAGCCGGCCATCCCGTGCGTGCTTCATTTTGCAGGATCAAGGCTTCTATTAATGACAAGGCTTGACAGTGGGGTGAGACCTACAAAGACAGGGGGAAGGAGGTGCCGAGGGTGCCTTGTGATTATGTGGTTGGCGTGTGCTTCTCCACCATGCAAGGAAAAGGGAAAGAAAACCAGCTAGACTACAACAGGCATTGTGCGGCATCCAGACTGCAGCCTCAGTCATGGCCTCACTTGGAAACCCCTGCAAAGTTTTATTAACATCTGGTCCTCCATGAACAGTGATATTTTATGCACAGAAACTCAGTTTCACCTCTGTCTTCCACTCTATTCTTTTTTGTGTGTATGCTGATTCTGTCCTTTTTCTTCCTCTTTTTTTGGTGGTTGCCTAGTAGCTCACAGTTGCATTCTGCCTTATCAGATTGTGTCTAGTTACAATCTCTCTCTATGTGCCGAGGGCAACCCACCATAAGAGCATATGGAATATTTTAGTGTGCATTGTTTTTTTTTCTCCTCCTGTTTTTTTTTTAATTTTTAAATAGACGTCAGTTTTGTTCCCAGCATAGTTTTGTTGCCATTATGATTATCTCCTGTCTCTGATAAAAGCTGAAATCCACAGCCTGGGAGCTATCAAAAAGAATCAGGTGAACTGAGGAAGGGTGGGAGGGTTTGACAACTTTGGGGCTCTCTTCAGCTTAAAAAACCCCAGACCCCAAACCCCTGCATTCTGAGCAGAATTCAACTCTTCTTCCTTCTGACATCTGATGGAAAAACCTGTGTTTATTTCACGTAACACGCAAATTGCCTTTCCAAGGTGCCGAGAGTAGAGAAAGCCTCCAAAACATGGCCTCTGAAATTCAGGCTGTGCCATAGATACAACAAAAAACCACACATGTAGCGTGCTCTTCCAGTTTTGTTTTGCCATGCTGGCTTTGCTGGGTGGGACAAAAAGGGAAAGTCAATGACACCTCCAGACTCTTCCTTAAGCAGTGACAAAGGAAAACATGCTGCTTTTGGCACAGCGTGACGCACAGTTAAATGAGGGCTCCTGGGCTGACTGTCGCTGGGCTCTTGGCAAAATCTGGTCTTCCATGTGGGTGCAGAGCAGTGTTTCACACCTGGGGTGTGATCAAGGGGGAGTTGGTCGTGTTGCTTTCCATAAGCTTCCTTTCTGATGGAAATTTGGCTCATGAGATGATGCTGTGTGGCGGGATGTGTGTACATGTCTGTGGGTCTGTCTGCCTGGTAACTTTGGAAGCCATTAACCAAATTCAATCACATTTGACAGCAGGACTGTAGATTTGAAGATATGCAGCTCCTGTAAGCTGCTGGAGAACAGTACAGTACAGGAGCTGGAGCTTTTGTTGAAAGAAAGACAACAATATTAGGTCCACCCTTGTTAGACATTAAAGAATCCATACAGGAAGGATATTTTGAATGCCCTACCTCTGTAGGAACAGCTTTAATAGGTTTATGCCCTATCAGATACAACAGAAGTCACTGCCTGCTTCTGTTTTCTCTGTGGCACCTAGTAAGTCATAAAGACATGCATAAGTTTTCTGTCTTTTTTCATGTCTTCTTCTCTTCTCTTCTCTTCTCTTCTCTTCTCTTCTCTTCTCTTCTCTTCTCTTCTCTTCTCTTCTCTTCTCTTCTCTTCTCTTCTCTTCTCTTCTCTTCTTTTCTCTCTTTCTTTCTTTCTCTCTTTCTTTTTTCTTTTTCTCTCTCTCTCTCTCTTAATATCTCTTTCTCTCTTTTTTTCGACTAGTGAGGGACCCCCTGCTGCAACCTTAGTGCTACCCTGTTAGAAGTCAACCAACCAGCAGATAAAAAATCACTTACACATGAGCTCCCTGAGACCGGCTGTCCACCTACTATTTTTTCCCTCTTCTAATGCTTGGAAAGGGAGTTCCAGAAGGTGTAAGAAACACTTATTAGCTTATTATTTGAGGTAAATCTAATCAGCAGATGATCTGTCATAATGACATTTCTCCGAAAATAGGAGGAGAAAAAGCCTGGGGACATGGCAGTGATGATTTTCCCACCCAAGACAAACCAAGGTGAGCCCTAGTGGATCAGAATGTGACTGATCATCGTGGTTGTACCCTGTCACATATCTTGCAAGGAAGCTCACATCTCCTTGTGGGTAGGTTAGTACTGTTTCTCATTATTAATATGGCTCTGTAGGTGTGCCAGGCCCTTTCCAGACTAATTAAATAAAAGGTCTCTGCCCCAAGGAACTAACCCAGCAAGGGATGACAATAAACAACAAGAGGAAGAGGGTTACGCAAGTGAAAGATCATGAGATACATCTCATGTTGTACCAGTATGTTGGGCCAAATCCTCAAGTAATTACATAAAGCACAATTTTGCCAAGTTGTTCATTGTTAAGTTGCTCCACCCTCATGTAAGAAACCCCATTGAATTCACTTAATGAGAAAAAAATCCAGAGCTGTGCAGAGAGGGGAATGATCACACCTGCAGCCCAAGAAAGTGGATCTGGTTGTGGGGAAAGGTTTATCAGCAGATAAAGAGTACAACTGAGCTTTAAGCTGTTATCTGGGTGATACATGGATATTTAGTTTCATTAAGCACTGCAACAAGATGGAACGATGCATTCGCATTCCCTTGAAATTATTTTCAGATTCAGTCATTATGATTGGATGTTATAAGGCACTTAGGAATCAATGGGAGACAAGTGTCCCTGAGAATCTACCTTCGTATCTTTAAAACTGGATCTTCTGCATCTGCTATCAATTCCCATCTCTCCCTCGGAAAGACCTTGTCTGAGAGGTTCCCTCCTTCCTGAAGCCACAATGACTCACACTTACAGTTGACATTCAAGGAACAAAGAAGTCTTCAGCATCTATCTTGATGTTCATTTGGGCCAAGATGGCAAGTCCCAATCTGCTTTGCTTTGAGCTTGGAGAAAGAGGGGCTGATGCTATAAAGATCAAAGCAGGTCCAGACTCCCCTGACGTTATTCTGCTTAAATGTAGAGTTTGGGGATAATTCCCAGCTCTAGTTTCAGGAAAATCTCCTGCCTTTCAGCTGTGAGTCTTGGTCATTCAAGGAAGCAAATGCTCCTGTACGAAACAAATCTGGGTCTATGGCAAATAACAGCTCTGGTGTTGGGAGACTTTTTTTTTTGTTTTTTTTTCCACTGGATCCAGGCCATAGACAGCTGAAATACAATTCCGAGAAGTGGGCAAACAACTGCAGGGAGGGAATAGTTGGGAGTGGGACTGTGTTCAGGTACGTAGGTTGAAGGCAAAGGAAACTTTGTGTATGTTGGCTCTGAAACCATATGAGGTAGAGGGTGGTACAGAGAAAAACTCAGACGGTAGCTCACCTCCCTCTCCCCCAGGGGCAAATGCCTTATTTTCAGTTAGGAATGGATACATAATAAAGGAGCCAGCTCTGTTGCCGTCATGATGCAGAACCTGGCAGTGCCTGTTTCAGAATGCTGGCTTAAGCATAAACAATACCACATGAGAACAGGGAGAATGATGATGGACCCAAAATTTGTTAAACAACTTGCAGAGCACACATTTTGCCTGTGCTCTGGCAACCAGGGCTCTCACAGAGCTTCCTGAGGCCCATGTGCTCCCAGGGGACTTTCTGCCCTCAATAAGCAGGATGCTGAGATTCTGTTGTTCCCTTTTGGGTAAGGTTGGCTCAGAGAAGAAGGGGTAAGACATCAAGGATCCTATGAAGAAGCTGATGTGGTACTCAGTGAACACCAGGGCCTTGCATTTGTCAGTCCACTGTCACCACTTGTCCCAGCTCCTGGCCAATGCTGGCCAGCCAATCCAGCCCTGAGAGGGTATAGATATGCATCCCAGGAAGCACAGATGGATGTCTGCTCAGCACCATCAGGGACTTGAGTTACCCCAGGCTCCTGTTTATGCTGCCTGCCATAAATGAAATAACCCGGCGGCTCAGGCAGGGGACTCGAGAGGGAAACTGATACAGAACAGTTAATACAACACCAGTCCTTTACACTGAGGATGAGCCGCTCACTTCTGAGCAACATAAGAAATCCACTCCAGCTGAAAAGCATATGTTTCTTTTCTCTTTACAGCAAAGCTCCCATTTCAGACACAGGTATTATTTGTTTCTTGAAATCCCCTTTCCTTGTGTCTGCTTTGCTGACCTGATCATCTGAGAGCCCTGAGAGTGGTAGTTATCCCTTTCTACTATTGTTTGCTGTCAAGACCAGTTTGGAAGTGCTGTGTGCATGTGTGTTTGCTTTGTTTTTCTTGCTAGTTGCTGTTGGGTTATTTTTTCCTTTTCTTTTCTCTGGGCTTAGATGTACACAAATACAACAAAGAAATCAGAAGAGGGAAGACTGTGGCATGCAAATCTGTCAATGTGCTATTCAATTAGTGTATTGTTACAAGTGAAACACCAGCAGCCTGGCGAGAAAAAGGAAGTGCCAGGTGCTAAAAGGACAACCAGGCAGTTTTTGGTGTAGCACACCAGACAGGTTTTTTCTGTCTTCAAGAAGTTTACTTGTTCTTTCTCACATACAGATGAGTAAAACTGGAGGGCATCTCTTGATTCTCCAAATTGTATCTCTTCTTTCTTTTAAACTCTTCCATGAGCTGAAAATGGTTCATGTGGAAGGAAGTTTCTTGGGGTGTTTTTGATCTCATTGCACTAACTGGAAGTTGTTCAGGTCTTTCACCCTAGTCTTTCTTCAACCAGTGTGTATTTATTTCATTTCAGTTTATGCCATTTGTTGTGCTCATGCTGTCTTTTAGTTTAAATAGACCATTTTTCTCCCTATTTGCTCTCCTGATGCATTTATATATAAATCAGCACTGTTGTCCCAGTCCTTGCTTTGCTCAGCTAAACAAGCCAAGGTGCATTTACCTTTTCTATGTCATGGATTCACCATTTTCTGACACAGCGCTGTAGCTTTGTACTGTGAGATCATCTCTCCTAAATTCAGGTAACTGGGATCTGTTTTGTTACATTGGAGATTGTCCTGCATTTTGTTGCTTTGGAGGGTGTGTGTTTGTGCAGATCAAGACAGAAATTCCCCTCTCCTTATGGGAAATACTTTGTGAGGCACATTTTTGGTAGCCATGTCACTTGCTCTCTTTTAATGCTTGGTCCAATCCTGTTTAACACTGAGGGGATGAGTATATCCTCAGTAAGTTCACAGATGACACTAATTTGGGTGGGAGTGATGATGGAGGGTGGGAAGGCTCTGCAAAGGGATTTGGACATGGGCTGAGGACAACTGGCTGAGGTTCAACAAGGCAAAGTGGCGGGTCCTGCCCTTAGGTCACAACAACTCCTTCCAGTGCTACAGGCTTGGGGGAGAGTGTCTGAGCAGGACCTGGAGATGTTGGCTGACATCTGGATGAGCCAGCTGTGCCCAGGTGGCCAAGAAGGCCAATGACATCCTGGTTTGGATCAAAAATAGTGTGGCCAGCAGGACCAGGGCACTGATTGTCCCTCAGACTCCATACCTCAAGGCCAGTGCTCAGTTTTGGGCTCCTGCATGAGATGAACTTTAAAAGTCTCTTCCAAGATAAACTACTCTGTAAGTCTATAAAGAAAGACATTGAGTGCTGGAATGTGTCCAGAGAAGAAGAAACCAAGCTGTTGAAGGGTCTAGAGAGTAAGTCACATAAGGAGCAATCAAGGGAACTAGGGTTGTTTGGGCTGGAAAAAAGGAGATGTACGGGGGGCCTTATTGCCTTCTACAACTGCTTGGAAGGAGGCAGTAGTGAAGTGGGGGTTGATTTTTCTCCTAAATAGCAAGTGACAGGACAAGATAAAAGTGAAGATTTAGACTGAATGTGAGGAAAAAGTTGTCTTCTGCAATTGAATAGTTTGCCCAGGCAAGCAGTGGAATCACAATTCCTGAAGGAATTTAAAAGACATGTAGATGTAGAATGTGGGGATGTGATTTAGTGGTGGCCTTGGCAGTGCTGGGTTAATGGTTGGACTCAGTGATCTAAAAGGTCTCTTCCAAACTAAATTATTCTATGATTCTATGATCCATGCATCCCACTTTTCAGAAGTAAATTCAGTCTCCAAACTGATTTCTGAAGAACTGCAGTCATAATTTCCTTCCAGCTCAGTACATCCTCTCTCAACACTACTGTACTCTCAACAGAAATTCTTTACACTTTCTGTACTCTCAACAGAAATTACAATTGCTGTTGTAATTTCTGAACTTAGTGACTCCCCTTTCCATCATAAAATTCCTCTCCTGATCTCCGTATTCTACCACTTAATATGTTCTCATGAAGTACCATATCAGATGCTTTACTGAAGTCCAGAGAGATTAGACCTGCTACATTTTCTTCATTAGAAAATCAGTGATACATCAAAACAAATGATTAGGTCAGTTGAGAGTGATCTATCTTTTTTAAAACGTGTTTTATTGCAGTTTTCATTTGCATCCATGCCTTTAATTATTCTTTATTGCTGAATGTGTTCCATAATCTGACTTATTGCTAATGCCAGCCCACATCTTCTGGTTTAACTCTTTCAACTTAGGACTTTGTAGGCCTTTTAAAGTTATTCACAGTCAGATTTTGTGCCTATATTCAGACAAGTAAATAAAATGGTCCAGGGTTCATTCTCTAATCCCAAAAGTCCTGGCAGGGCATGGCTTGAGATGGTACACCCACACTTTAAAATCCAAGTTCCCACCCAAAAAAAGTTGTCCCATGGGTACTCTGCACTGGGAATAATGCACATGATGTCTTCTCAACCACGCCTCAGCACGTCAGGTGCCACAGGACAAAACTTGCTAGGGACAGAGCTAAGAGCAGGGCAATCACATGCCCTGGCCTTGTTTAATATGCTAGTTTAGGCAAAACTAATGATTCTTTGTGCCTTTTCGCAGACCTCTGCAGGGAAATTGCTTAGTTTTCCCTTGAGCCAATGGCAATTTAAAAAAAATGCTTCATTCTCCCATCCCTCTTTTCCATTAGCCTTTATGCCTCTAAGCCTGTGTTCAGCATTCCCATCCTTTACTGGAAACTTTTGTGATTTGTTTGAATTTCCTTTGCAAATTCTAAGTGGGTTTGACTTGTGGCAATTCTTCCACTCGATGCCTTTGTTTTAGCCATCATATTTCAGCCATTAGAAATTTCAGTGTCAGGTTTGGGGTGGGGGTGAACCTGTCTGTCTCCAGAACCTATGGATGACCTGAAGCACACATCTCCATTTGATCCCTTAGAAACTGGAGGAGAAAAGTCTCATCCTACATTTAAACAACCCTCTCTTTATTTGCTCACTCTTATTCTCACTACAATGAACTACTAACAGGAAAATTGAGTGTTTAAGGTGAGGTCTTTAATCCAGATGCAGCTCTGGTGATTTTCACTGGCTGAGACCTGTGCCCACAGCTGGAGAACCAGGATGAGAAAGGTTTGACGCCATATTTTCCCTACACAAGTCAGACACAAATGGGATTGTTGCTCCCATGTACAGATTTTTTTCCTCCCCACCCCTGTGACGTGAAGCATAAGGCTGCACATTTCAGCTACTTTTTGGATAGAGGCAATAATTTCTTAATTTGCCCTGAAGGGGCACGCGCATAAATGGGGAGGAAAAAAATTAAGAGCTTGTGGAATTGATTGGAGGAGAGATGCATCTTGTTCAAACTAGAAGTGAAAATATATTCCAAAGGAGAAATCATTAGCATTTTCATTAAATGCCAAAGAGTGTGACTATTAGACCTACCTCAGGCAACCCTGAGGTTGAAAACTTTTCAACAAGATTTAATTGATCCAGATGGATTGAGGTTGTTTTTGTTTTTTACCCCTTCCACCCTTCTACCCCCTGCTTAAATCTCTGTACTCCATCACCTGTGAGAAAACCCCAAACTGAACCAAATTAAAATAAATAAACAACGCCTTCAGCCCACGCCCAGGAATGAAAACTGCAGTGTAATATGAAATGTGTCCTGATCGTCTTGTTATGGAGCCTGGTGACTCACCAACTGCTACAATTGGGGTTAGATAAAATAAAGGGATTATAATTAAGGAGGCAGCAGGAGGATGTTAACTGGGCAGTCAGAAGGAGGCAGGCCCATTACAGACCTGGGAATGCTGGGAGCCCTGCCAGGGATGTGTGGACACAGCTCAGGTGAGGGATTTGCAGCAGAGGATCTACTTGAAAAGACACAACAGGGCCCAGTTTGGCTGAGCTGCTCCAGTGTGCTGGGCGGAGGAGGGTCCCCAGCTCCCGGTATGCCAGCTCCCTAGGTATCCCCCAAAAATGCACAGTTCCCAGCTGCTGCGAAGATGGGTGGTGAAGGGCTCACCTGCCTGTCCTGGTTAAGGGAAGTAATGGAATTTTTTCTTGAGTTGTTGAGGATTTGGCATTTTTTCTGGGCAGCATTTTGATCCTGAACCTTGATGCCAGGCTCTCTCTCCCTTGAAGAGAAATGTAAATCAGCCCTCTGGACTCAGCAGAAGCCCACCTCTGGTTGCTATGAGTAGAGCCAGTGCAGGCACATCCTCCATGGCAGTGGGGAGCAAGTTTACTACTGGGGGGGAAGAAAACAACAGCTTGGTGGCACATGACTATTAGGTTTAGACTACACACTTGGCACAGAGGCAGTAATATTTTAACCTTGTTGGACAGAAGATAATGCAGGAAGAGGGCAGATTGGGCCTTTCAACACTTACTATACCAATAGAGATATTTTTTCTGTCCTCATGTTCTCAGTTAGTCCTCTGGTTCTTGGATTCCTGAAGAAAAATGACTGCAGAAATAATTCTGTTAAAATCTCCTGTGTACTTCCCATATAACTTCCAGCAGCCTGAGTGGGCTGGCCTCAAAATCCCAAAGCCAGGAGGATGGGATGATGGTGTTCCACGTGACAACATGCCAGTGCAGGGCCACAAATGATCTATGGCCAGTGCAAATGCTTCTTGTGTAAGCCCATGCAAGCCATTTGCCTGGGTGCAAAGCACCTGATACTTCAGTTTGGGATGGCTTAATACCTCCAGTAATTATCTGAAAGAGGCCTGAACACTCTCATGATTAAATATCAGGTTAGAACTGGACCTGAGATGAAATCTGTGAAAATGCAGTCATGTTTGGGAAGGGTTGCAGGAGTCATCCAGGGCTGTGACTGCGGTATCAGAGTTTCTTGGAAGGAAAATTGTGATGGTTTCTCTAGTGAAAGCAAGAATGGCAGTTTTGGTAGGATGTTCTGTGTTACTCCCCAGGCTGGAGTTTTGCCAGGACATAGGAATTCAAGTGCCTGAATGAGTTGGTAGCTGGCTGAGCCTGAAGCTTGCTCCAAAACTTCACCCTGGATTCAGCCACATTGCTGACCCTGTTCTGTCCATCAGTATGTGCCTGTTGTCACTCATCTGTCACTTACACTGGAAATGCCCTGGGGCTGGTATCCCCTCTTTGTCCAGGGCTTGTGCAGCCTCTTGCAGAACAAGCCCTGTGGTAACACGGCCAAACAAAAATTGCTAAGGGTGAAAGATCGCCAGGTTACAGATGGCAAAACCAGTCCTTAGGACTGGCTGTGTAATAGAATAACAACAACAAATTCATAATAATGATGGCAGCAGTAATGAATGGTTATATTCAAATGTTAGCTAGCTGGAGCTCGCCACTTGTCTCTTCTGCAGTTACAACAAAATTTATTCTCCTTGCTGAACATGTATTTGCCTGCATTGCCATTGTGCTAATTCTGCTCTTCACAGTTTTTCTATTTGCTTTGCTGTATCTTTCTCAATTAAAAAAAAAAGAAAAAGAAGAAATAAAAATCAAATCGCATGGCATCAAAGAGCTACATCAGGAGGTCATTGCATCAAATGCTGCCGCTAGTTTAATAAAGGAACTGACTAATATACTCATTAGTGGTGCTCGTTGCTAATGCCCGATCAGATAATGAAATTGAAATATCATGTTTTAGGGTGTAATCAGGATCCCTGCAGGTGCTGGGATGGAATTGCCCCATAGGTACAGCATTACACAGTTAACTAGGTGTGTTACTTGACGGGGTGTTTCAGCTTCCCAAGCCTGCGGGTAGGAAGAGGTGAGCAGGACTGTCAGCGTAGCCAGTGAGAATGGGGAATTGGGTTGGAAACGGGGGAAAAACATTGAGGAGACCTGGGTTAAAGTGGGTTAAGGCAGCTGGGAGCAGATGGCAAGTGTCAGGCCACCTAGGGGACCAGGTGGGACCAGGTGGATGTGTGAAGATGCAGAGCTGGCCCTTTGGGAAGACGCACCACGCTGCCTGCAGACAAGGAGCTCCTTGGGTTGGCTGGGCACTGGTGGGAGTGTGCAGATAAAGACACTGAAGCAGTACTCCTGGGAACATCACAGGCTTCTCTGCCTCCCTGGCATTTAAAAATTTAAAAAGTAGAGAAGAAAAGACCAACGTGGATGCAAAATCCCCATGTGTGGAATTGGAGCTGGGGGACTCCTGCTAGACCACCCCTGAGTGGGGGTACCAGGCTTCTTTTATCCCTGGCTCTGAGTTGCAAACCTTTGGTTAGCAGGCAGTAGCAAGAAGGGATGGTCCTTGCCTCCCTGGGTGTACAGAGTCACCTATACAAAGTTTTTAATCCCCAGTGTCCCAGAGAAGGTGCAGTAACATCCTCACTGTCCAGGGATGACAGACAAACATGTCACAAGCTTTCTCTTCCCCAAATCAGACATTTGCCTTCTGAGTTTTCCACTAAGTGGCTAAGTCCATAGAAGTTTGCAACACTCTTTTTTTTTTTTTAATTGCATTTTTTTTTAAATGGAAAAAAATGAAAACACATTAAAAAATTCAAACCCAGCCCCAGTCTAATCAATGCTACCAGACTTTGGGTAAACTGGGCTCAATGACAAGAGTTTTCCAGAGGAATTTGTTCTGTATGGAAGCTAACTTTAAACACTTTTCTTCATTGCCAGATGATTTAATACTGGATGAGCCAATGAAAGACATCAGAGACGCTCAAATTACTTCCCAAGTTGCTCACAGAATATGTTCTGCTGAGACAACACCAGGCTAGAGACTTCAGTGGGATTAGCAGTAAAACAAAGTTTTCTTTTCACAATAGTATTTTAGATTCTCTTCCAATCTTTATTTAATTTTATTTTTTTTTCCCTCCTGGTCCTAATTAATTAATAAAAAAATCTTACATGTCAATAACAACCCTCCTGACTAGTGCGTCTCAACATTTTCTATTTGTCCTCTTCCTTCAGCTTCACAGAACTTCCTCCTTGCACTTTTATTTTCATGTACTGTCCTGGAAATACACTTCAAATCCTTTCAGAAGAAGAAGTGAGCTTACCCAGTACTTACATACTTATGGTCAAGTCCTTCAGAAGGAGGATAAAAGAGGTGGGCAAGAGGAACGTGAACGTCCCTTCCTTAGGTTTCTAAGAGAAAAATCTTTGCTTAACTCCAGGAGAGGGCTCAGGGCTGTGAATTATCTGGGAAGGAAGATATCCTTTTGCTACCCAGAATATGATACCTGTATCCTACAGGATTTAAAACATTTCATTTTTTTATCTTTTCCCTTTGGCATTCTCTATTGGCTAATTTAGGCAGGATCCTGACCACGTGCAGACAGACTGCTATGAAACCTGTTTTTAGGTGGATTCTACAGGGAGATCCATGGCAATCAGGTCCCTGCATAATCACACTTAAACACGTAACTCTATGGCTGTGTTGATAAACTGAACAGGGCCAGGGCTCAAGCCCAGGTGCTGGCACATGATCTCCCAAATATCCAACCTTTAGCACGGTCCCTGGTGATGGTTTTGTCCTGTTTCAACTAGCACTCTCCCAGACAATGCCTGGGCATGGTCCAGGGACAGCCTGGGCCAAGGAGCATCACCCCAGGTGCTTCAGATGCAGCCCCCCAGTTTTGGAAGGAGAGGAGCTTATGGATGCAACCTGGTCTGTGCCAATTGGCCTCTGGGCCAGAGAACAGCCCCATGCATGTCTTATTTACTAGAATAGATGAAGTTAAATGCTTCCAAGAATGTAGCCTGAGATGCTGAACAGGGTCTTGGGAGCGTGGATGGGATTGTAGTGCTGGGAAAAAAATAAAGAGGATAAAAGTGGTGATTGGTTTTTCCAAATTTTAACCAGTTCCTTCCTATAGATTTGCTGTGCACAGCTTCATTTCTAGAAATCCTAAAAGGGACCAGATTTCTTATTGCCCTTTTCTGCTGCTCCTGTTTTCTTGTACAATCATAATCCACTTGTGGCCACTTCCCAGATAAAACAGTATGGAAGTCAGGAAGGTAGACAACTAGGGTAGCAAGTCATGGTTATTTGATACTGGAATGGAAGTGAATGTTTTAGCTGGAACAAGGTGTTCTGGTGTTTTCCTTCGGGCTCTTGTCAGGAGTGTTTGATGCCTCTGTCATAACTTGGTGAAACAAGATTTTTCACTCCCTCCAATCTGCTCCAGTGCAATATTGGGTGGAAAGTCGTAATAAGACTTCAGCGGTGCTGGTGAGAATAAATCTGGGGAGATGACACTGGCCCATTCTCACAGCATGCAATCAAAGTTGATGTATTGGTATCCCTTGCCACGAGCACTCAATTTCCTGGGTGAACAATGGAGCCTGTGTTCACGCAGCACCTCGTGGAGGGGTGTCCTTGTCCCCACCAAACAATGTGACACCACAAGCACTGAGCCCCACGGAGCACCCACATTCTTCAAACTATGCTCAAAAACATCTGCTGCAATCATCTTGATGTTAACCTTTAGAGGAGTTTCTCAGCCCACTATAATTTGCTGAATTGGACAAAGTACTAGAGAAGGAAAAAAAAAAAGAAAAAAACCAGCTTAAAATCTGACTTTGGAACTTATTTTGACTCAGATTCACTCAGATTTCTGATTTTTAGTTCACTCGGATTTCTGCCTATATAAAATTTAAGTTTCTTGCATTAGAAACTAGGTGTCTGTTATACATGCATGTGATGTGTGTGGGTATTACAAACAGAGGTGTGTGTAATAGATATGTGTGTGCATTTTGGATCATTGGGTGGATACATTATGTTATAATCCCTGATTGCTGGGGCAATGGAGACCCTTGTGATAGATGAGTAATGTGATGATTGACTCTCACAATAACAGACAAATATCATGTATGTTGGTTAAGAAAAGTTTTATAGATTTATAGTTATGTTGTACACCATTGTGTGGGTATCAAGGGACATCTGGGAGGGCTGGCTTGTCACTATGGTGACATCTGACCTCCAATGAGGATTCGAGGAAGAGATCTCCACCACTGGACAGTGAAGAAGGGGTTGATGGACAGAACTTTGAGAGGGGCTAAAGGGTTAAAAAGGGAAAACCTCCATTGTGAGGGGGCTGAGCACAGGGCAGGGAAAATCCTTTGCTCCCAGCGCCGTAACCTTTTTTCTCTATTCAGTCTTCTGTTGTATTTTTAATAAGGTTTAATAAACCTTCCTAAACCGTGAAAAGTCAGCAGCTATTTCTTCCACCCTGTTTAAAACCGTGGTCCTGCTGGGCTTGGACATGTGGCTGCTCAGTGATGAGTGCCCAGGTGTCAGCAGCCATCTGGCCCCAGGGGTGGAGGATCAGCCTCACAGCCTCTTCCCAGGATCCTGCTTCCTCATGGGCACTTCTCTCTGGTGTATGTGTTACCAGGATGTCTTGAGGCACAGTCCCCACTCCTGTATGTGTCATTTGGGTGTCTGGAGGTAGCATGGTTAAGGCTGAAGAAGAAGGCATTGGCAGAGCTTAGACAAGCCCAGCCTGATGGAGTTATCAGTTGTGATCTTAACTAGAAGGTCCTTTTTCTGCTCACTTACCCTTGCACACACGCACATAATTGCAGTGTGAATTCATAATATAAACCATGATGTAATAGACACCAACTCAACTCAACTTAATTACTGTACAAATGAACAACAACTTAAATCACAAGCAGAGTCCCATTAAAAGTAATCAGATCCTGGGTGGGGAGATGGTTAAAGGTGGTGTTTGAACTCCAAAGAAAAATATGCTCTTGTTTGGACATAATTTGATTTTTTTTAATTGTTATTTTTTCTTCCACAGTGTATTTTTTGCTTGCTTGCTTGCTCTTTCTCTCTCTCTCTCTCTCTCTCTCTCTCTCTCTCTCTCTCTCTCCCTGGCTCTCTCTCATTTTAATTTTTTCAACCTTTTCCTGATAAACCAAACTAGTCTAGACATATCTTTTGAGAGCAAATGTTCTCTAAGCTACGTTCATTCCTTGTGAGTTTGTACGTTAATCATTAAATATAATTAATTAGAACATCTTGTAATTAACTTGGAAAGCAAAATTATACAAGGGAATGAGTTTGTAACCACATCACATTTGAAATAAAAATAAAACTTAGACTAAAAGGAATAACTGCTCTTTGGAATTAGATGAGTAACAATGTTGGATTGGCTCCCCCGAAGCTGTAATGTTGGCTCTGAACTCCTTCACATATATCAGCCATATTTCACATTGATACACTCACTCACTCACTCACACACGTGTGCACACACCCTCGTGCCACAGTCTGGAGTTAGACCAATACCAGGATGCTTTAAACCACCCCTGTGCCTTCTGATGCCTCTGCACTGAGGAGGGACTCAGCAAACACACCATCAACGGCCTTAGGGCGGCTTGGACTTGCCCTGGCTGGTTCTGATGGCCTTTTGGGGGTGATATTGGTTGGAAATTGTGGCATTTCATGGCAGCTTTGCTGCCAAGGCAGGTGAGAGCTGGCAGGGGCTGGCAGGCAGCTGACCATGGGTCTACCCCCTCAGCTGGAGATTCCTGGTCTGAAGGATCCCTCATGTACATGCTGGGACCCATTCCCAAGTCCACCAGTTCTTCAAAAAGCTGGTCCTGGGCTGACCTGTGGAGCACAGCTAATGAACCCCCTTAGGTCTGGTTCAACAAAAAAGGGGAATCTCTTCTTGCCAAACAATTGCTCTCATCAGAAATTAAATACCACAGTTATTTCCTTGTAAGTGCAAAGAGTTCTGCCATCCTTGCTTGAGTGAATAATTTGGAGATGCCCTCTGAGACAGAAACTTCACTGTGCCCAAAACAAGCACACCTGCTCATGGCTACTACAGCATCCCACAGTGAGGTACTGGGGCTGGGGCCTTTGGGTCAGGAAGACTGTGAGGTTTGCAGGGACAGCACTCCTGGGAATTCCTCAGTTGACCTCCTGGAGGGTGTCAGGGAGACTTGCAGTGACAGCAGCTTCTGGCACTTTGCTGGGCTCTGCCACTTGCTCTCCATATGGCCTGGGGCATGTCATGTCACCTCTGGTTGTCCTTCTCTCTGTCCTTGCTGAGTACATTGTTTTGGGAAGGAGATCATCCTCCCTCTGCACATGGGACTGCTGGCCAAAAGGACTCTTTCACCTCTGTCACGTCCCCAGTTGGGACAATGCCTTCCCCAGTTGCTGACATCTGCTGAAACTGGACAGAGGACCTAATTTCTCTGAGTTTGCTCTTGAATTTTGCTCTTTTGGCAGGAGGAATGGGGAAACCTCTCTCCAATGGCATTTCTACCCTCCACAGCCAGGAAATCTCTTGATTGTGCTGCTCATCACCACCTAAGCAAAGAAATTTTCCCTGCAGTTTTGTGGCTGGTTTTCAGGCCAACGGGCAGGAGGCAGCTGGGGAGGAGAGGGGCTAAGGTGGTGAACAGTAGAGATGGAGCAGGAGAAAGGCTCCTCACAAGATGGGAAAATGAAAGATGGAATCATCTGGAAGTCCCAAAAACTAGTGAGTGGAGAGACATCACAGGCAACTGCAGTGAGGAAAAGTGATTTTCTCTTCTGGGATTATGAGATGAGTGACAAAAGGACTTGGAAAGG
>NW_005054564.1:381684-389815 GCF_000277835.1 Geospiza fortis | reverse complement strand
TCTTAGGCTGGAAATCAGCTAAGAAGCCATCCCTCAGGTAAAACTTGCTCAGTTTGTGGAGGGTTAATTAATTTTCAGGAGGCTCAAAAATATAATCACCCCCTTGGTGAGCAGGGTGTGTTTGCTGGCTGGGATGGAGGGGGAGAGGCACTGGGAGCATAACTGTGATCTCCTTGACTCCTGCTTCTCCCTGCCTGTGGGTAGCACTGGCCAGGCACCAGGGGTGGGATGCAGCTTGCCTAATGTTGAGCAGGTTGATTTTAGACACCTGGGGTAAACCAGATGGGTTGTAGGACCTTCCCCAGGCAGATGGCAGGAACAGGCACCTCATGGAGAAGAGCATCCTGCTGTAACAAGGGGCTAAGATCCACCCAGTTCAGGTATTCAGGGTGACAAATGAAGCGCCCATCCTTTCTTTAACAGTGACATGAATCCCACACCCTAAAAGGAACTGGAGTTATCTTCCTGGAGAGGAGTTCCTCTCTGCATCCTCTCCCCATTCCACCCACTTTCTCACCTCCACTTTAGCTGCATCTGTCCTTCTCGGTCTCTTTGCTTTGGCAAAACTCCCATTTCAGAGCAAGATAAGATGGGCCTAATCCTGACACATAAGAAAAGGTCTGCTCTGTATGGGACAAGACACCTGCCCACATTTATTGTTTTGCAGATACAGGGCACCATGAATAAATGAGGGAGCATGCATGTGCCCCAGGAACAACAGCATTGAGAGACAATAAAAAAAAAAAATCCAAGAGAGATGTGACAGTAGTTTTGAATAGAGCTGACACTGAGCAAACACTCTGCACAATGTGGAGGGTGATATAATATCCTGCCCTTTCAGAGTGTCGCTGTGACATGTATTTAACATTCATTGGCAGCAGCAGCCCAGCTTGCTCTTCACACAGCAAGGTGCTGTGCATATATCTAGGAAAAAAAAAAGATAGTTAAAGAGATGCACTCAGTTCACTGCCCTTTCTTGTGTGGGTGTGAATCCACCTTAGTGGAGCCCACGGGAGTTTTACGATTGACTTCAGTCCCCATTAACCTCCCTGATGAGTAGTAGGAAATTAGGCATGTGTGGAGGGAAGGGTATTTATGAAAAGCAAGGTCTAATGAGAACCCGGTTTCAGAGTTAATTATGGAACAACTATTGCCGCTCCCTAACCCAATAGTGCTCCCGATTCAGATCTCGCAGCATGGGAAAGCGAGACACTTTATACCCATGGGGGGTCCTGGGCTGCAGATGGCTCTTGAGCAATTTAAGTGCATTTATGCCGGGTGATATCATGTGATCAGCACTGGGACTGCACCGATGCTGGGCTGCTGGGTAATCTGTGGGATGAAGCAAATCAGCAGGACTTGCCAGGTCATGCCCAGCCCCATCCCATCCCATCCCACAGTGGTGCAGGGAGAGACAGAGAAGAGCTGTTGTTATCTCCTCGGCGAACCACTCCTGCTGCTCTCCCTCCCTCCCTTCACTCTCTGATGTGCCTGATACGTGTCTTCTGTCTCTGGGCTGAATGAAAGGTGTTGGTAGATGGTTTGTAAGGTCAGCAAGATGGGCCAGCGTCGGGATCAATTGAGCAGTACCCGCGTGTATGTGTAATCAGGATCTGGCCTTCTGCTAATTAAAAAGCTCAAACAAACGCATGCAAATGAGACAGATATGAACACGCAGGTGGATTGCTGGAAACAACACCCTCCACTCCTCCAATTGAGGGGGCAGCCGGTCCCAGCACTCCCTTTTGTTTTGTTGTTTCCACAAAAAAGCTGCCTGTGTTGTGGGGAAGTTTCCCCTTGGTTGAGCTCAGCGCGTATGGTCCTGGGGCATAAACAGCCTCTTGTCCCATGACACATTGCCCTGGGATTACACACACACAGAGCTTGTCAGGGATGGCACAAAACCCTTCATTGGGAGTGTAAGGAAAAGCCACTTTCCCATTTCTGTTGGCTTCATGTTTGATGGGCTGGATGCTTTTTGGAGAGTGAAGCTCAGATAGTCGGCAGCATGTGACAGATTTTTCTGGGTCTGATTCTTTTCTCCATGAGGGCCCAGTACATAGCAGCCCTGGGAAAACCTTCAGGGAAAGGTAGATTTCTTGCTCTAAGAATGGTACATAAAACACAGGTGAAAGCTCTGGGGCCTTAAATCAAGATGAAATTTATCCTGTTTTTCAGTACAAACCAAATTCTGGGGTAACTCTTAAAAATACTTGCACTTCTCTTGTCACTGCACTTCTAGAGTCCTTTGAGAATAGGGATTTTTCCCACTAACATAAATGGTCCTTTGATAATGAAAAATTTGCCTGAGTAAAGGCTGACTGTTTAATGCTGTGATTAAGTCATTGCTTTAATCTGGCATAGCTCTTGAAAAATCTCCTGGAAAGAGTTACTGGAAGGGTCCTTTGAGTTCCCTTTTCCCTAGAGCCACTCATTCCCTTTGTGCTTACAGTAATGTTCATGGATCTGCATGGTGATACAGATCAGGGAACTGATCTGGCCATAAACTCAGTTGGCCAAAAAGGGGAAACAAACAAACAACAAAAAAAAAACCCAAATAAAAAACCCTAAAGCCTCAATTTTTTTTCAACATTGTGTCAACATGAGATCCTTTGTCAGACAGAGGGAGATGATGGGAATGAGAGGAGGCCATGAATGTGGTTGAGGCAGTCCTTTTCATTGTTCACAGTCAACAGAAAATTGCTGGTGCCATGGAGCACACTGTGCTGAGGACCAACCTCCAACCCACCTTCCAGCTTGTGTGCAGGTCAGTTAATATCTACCAGATGCCTGACATACTTAGCAAAACTTATCCTTGAAATGCCAGGCTGTGCATCAGGGCTGGACACCAGAAGTGGAGCATGTCATGCTCCAGTTTGCTACAGTGAAGGGAAATTGATAAAAAACAAGTCAGAGGGTGATCTCCTCAACACAATTTCACACTTGATTTCTATGAGTTTTACCTTCATAGTTGATTTTGTTACTTCTTCTGAACATGAGATTATGCTGTATTTTATTTTGGGTGGTACTGAATGTGAAAAGAACATCAGAGCTTTTCATGAATTCTTTTGGAAAACACTCTCAGGTATCTCCCGCATCTTCTTCTCCCTGCATGTCTTTGTACAGGACCAAAACACTGAAAAAAGTCTCACTAGGCCTAGTTGTGTGATGTTCTGTTCCATTTAATATATTTTAACTCTCAATAGGACTTGGACTAAATCTCTGTCTCATACTCACAGGCTGGGGTTCGGCAGAGACGGGCAGAGTGGTGTGTTAATTTGTTTGGCATAGCCTTGTCATGTGGGTTTTCGTTTTGCAACTCCACAACCAAAATAAAGGGTAGCAGAGATCAAAGTCATTTACTGTTTAAACCCTAATGCTCAGGGGAAGGTAGAGGTGCTGTTTCAGATAGGGAGAAGTCTCTGATTTCATGTCATTAAAACCGTATGTCTCAGTTCCTGAAAGCACATAAATACACCCATAGTTGAGCTTAAAGAGAGGAGCATATGTAAATACTTTGATAAAGTTGAGGTAGGATTACATGAAGTGCTTCTTGCTCTTGTATTGACTTACTTGAGTTAGTTAATTCAGACAAAAAAAGGCATATAGGCATAGTAACTTTGTTTTTAACTAGATTAAAGTTAGAAGGGACAGATTAAAGCATAGAGGGGGCTTGGATGCTGAAAACAGGCTACTTGTTAGAGTTGAGCTGAAAATGCCCTAATCTTTGATCAGTTCAGAAGTAGAAGTAAATTCAAATGGAGAACTCCAGCTTGTATTGGAAGTCTCCACCACTAGTTTGATTATGGGAAGAGCTTGTGACAATCCAGTCCAGATAGAGATGGAGATGCTTTGTTTCCAGAATTTGTTTCTGGGATTGATTTGAGCCACCACATTTTCATGCTTGCTTTACTGAATCTGGTTGACCACATGAGTTAAGAATCTCCCTCTTTTTATAATTTTTTCCTTTAATTTTTTAAAGTATTATTATTATTATTATTTTAAATCTCCACTGAAACAGGCCTTGAGATGTTGATTCATTATAAAGTTTGGCTGAAATTCTTGTTCCAAGGCCTTGGTGTCAACAACAGATTCCAGATTCCTGTTTACTTTAATTGGCTTTGCTTTTAGCCACAAGTAAAGATTGCAAAACAAAGGCGTGGAATGGCCATCTCCTGATTCCAGTGTGGGTCTGCATTACTTTTTTTCCCCCCCAGGCTTCTTATGTGAATGTGTTTGTGAAACCACTTGAATCAGGAATTTTGTTTTCAAGTGGGGACCTAAATTTAGGATCCTGCATCCCTCTTTAGAAATGGATTAAAATAACAAAAAGTCCTTACTTTTCTTCTCCATGGAGATTTCTTGGCCCTGAGAACTTTCAAGATTTTGGATGTGGAATGCCATATTTGTCAGCATAAAAACTGTCAAAACTTTCCCAATCATAATCATCAACAGAAAATTCAGATTTTTGTTTAGGTGTCTCTCAACACCATGCAGTGAATATGATCATGGCACGTGGGTGCAACTGACGTTCACAAGTATGTGAAAAAATATGAAAAATGACCTGACTTCCTAAAGCAGAGCACTAAGAGGTATCTCCTAGTGTCATGGCTGAAGATGACTCTTCAGGAGGAACAACCTGATCTGCTCTCACCCCATGCCTTACACTTGAGAGTGTTTTGGTCTGGGATTTTCCAAAGGGCTCAGTGTTGGCTGAACTCCACTATCAAATTTAATGACAGGGATTCCCAGTGATTCATTAGGACCAGAGTTAAACCAGACCTTCTGAGGAGGTCCACAGTGAGATGCTGTCCTGAGGTGCCCATTTGCTGGGCCTCCTCCAGGGCCTTTTTATTGGTGACTGTCAAGAGAAATGACCCAAGAAAACTGAAACAGTGCACATTGTTGGGAAAACAAATGGTGTTGCCATTAATATTTTGCAGTTGAAGGTGATGAAATTCTTTCTGGGGAAGTTATGAAGGCCCTTCACTGTGTCATGCAACTCATGAGTTAATCTTTCCATTGCAACCTGTTTCCCTGGCTGATTGACCCCTGGTATCGTTCCCACTCTGCCTGTGGTTTTGAGATGTTTATTGTTTCCATACTGGGGTGTGATGGAGATGTGTGTGTGCCCGCTTGTGCTCTTGGTGTGATCTGAAGGACAGGGAAAGCCCTCCTATCAAAATCCTTCAGGGAGTGTGAAACAACAGAAAGCCCCAGTGTAGGTTGGAGACTTACAGCCAAAAATCCAGAACAACAGTCAAAAGCATCTATCAGTCATCTTGGCTGTCTCCCTAATTCTCTATCCTTCTCACCAGGGTTTTTCAGCCTCCTCCTCCTCCTTACTTCATGATTCCAGCTCTTTTATCCTGGCTGTTGGTGGTAGTAAGAGATAGATAGCACATTTGGACATATTTACCCTCATGTGGCTTGTCCTTCTCACCCCACCCATGCCCTGGCTGTGATGATGCGTATCTCTGGGAGTCAGTGGGAAATCTTTTCACAAACACTGGCTGTGTGTTGTGTCTCTTGTGGGCAGAGATGTTGCTGTGTTAGCCATCATTATTTGATCTGCCTCTCTGACAAGATTGCTTTAAAGCCTAAATGTTGTTTCTGTTCTTAGCTGGGAACACACCATAGGTATAGTTATAGCTTTGCCTGCATGGCCAAGTCCAGTTCCTCAGCTATGCTGGGAATGCTGGGTTCTGTGGGATGGAAACTGTGGAGAACAAAATCTGTGACAAGGAGTGTTGCATGAAAGAAAGAGAATGCCTTGCTGGAGCACTTTGAGAGCAAAAGATTTTTTTGACTTCTTTTAACAATACTGCCCCAAAATTTACCTCAATTTTTGCTGGAAATACTCACCAAAGTAATGGGATTTGAAAGAATTGGGTGAGAGAGGTAGAAGGGTATTGATGCTACCTTGAAGTGCTAGAAGTGGAATCTAAATTCAGATGATAAATGCTTCTGCATTTTGCACCCTGAATCTTGCCTATTTTACTGATAATGGTTATTTATATAATTTTTTGTTTGGAATAGAACTGTAAATTTCCCTTGCTCACCAAAATCAAAATCAGAACAGAATAGAAATTCATCATCATTCATCATGGCTTTCGGCCATGAAAACAAAATATCCACTGAGGTGGTAGTTTATTTTCTGATCCTTCCACTGTCCTGAATTGAAAGAGTCAAGTCAATAAAACTGAGATTAAACCCTCCTCCAGTGGGAACTCCCTCTCTTGTTCCTCACTGAGGTATCTCTCTTAGGACATGGAAATTGAATGGGATGCTCCTGGGTTAGAGTGCTCCTCTGTCTATCTTCTGCCCCAAAGAACAATAGAAAGCATAGAGAACATGGCTGAGTGAGGATGAGGCAGGGAGGGAAGAGTATCCTCTTTAGGTCAGGAGCAGAAATTCTCTTTGGGAGTAGCACAGGAGTGCAGGATGGTCGATATTCCCATTTTTCTTGGGATTTCTTTGAATATGAGGATATAAGATTTCTGTAGTGTTTAAAGTCAATTATCTGGCTTTGGCCCAATATTCTGCCCTAAGATCAGCTCTAGTTTTTCATTAATGTGGGTGTTTTGAGCAGTTTCTATGGTTATATAATGTATGTTGGCCTTTCTAGACAGAAATGACCATTCAGAATGGACTGGGAAGGGGAGAGGACAGAGAACCAATGCTCTGGAGTGGCTCAGTGAGGCTTGAGAAGGGGCTGAGAAAAAGCAGAGAAAGCATTTCATGTTTCCACACCTGCTTTACACGAGGTAAGGCCTGTGGTGGCAAGACCTGCATGTCTCAGGGAATGAGGGCCACCAGTGTGAATTGATGGAATGCCTGGAGAGTGTGATGCAACCAAAGAACCCACATTTGCCCAGAGTGCAGAGCAGGGGAAAACAAAAACAAGAGATATTATTGCATGTATCCTGAGATTTAAAAATAAAAAAGGTTTCTGTGGAGGGAATTGTGGGCACACAGTGGTGGGAAGGACTGTGTGACCTGGCCAGGGGTGTGAGGGGATTTGGTGTGCTGCCCCCATCACAATGTGGGACCATCTGCCTCCCAGCCAGCAGAGCTGGGGGCAGATGAGAAACAACAGAGATCAGAATATGACCTCCAGCAATTTTGGGGGTAACAGCTTCGCTGTGAGTGACATCCTGGAAACAGCCAGGGGGAAATCAGAGGGAGATAAGATATCTGTGTCTCTCTGACCATTGTCCTCAGCCAGTTTGCAGAATTGCAGATTAGGTCCTTTTCTCTGGTCTCTCTTGCTGGTTCTCTGTGCAAGTGCCACAGGGCTGTGATAACGAGGAGGTGGAATGGTGCTCTGAGTACACAACATTCTTCCACATGCAGCAGGATATGCTAACTGAAACAAAATAAGCTGGAATCCTTCTTTTGCTTTTGCCACTCTACATCCAGAAAAGGAATCTCGGGGTGTGCAACAGGGGAAGGAGAGAGGGTTTATGGGAGGGCTATGGAAAAGGGGTTTGGCACCCTCTGTGCCAAAAAGTCTCTTTCTACAGTTCCAGCATGGGTCTGCATCTTGCTGCCACAGTGTGACCACTGCAGACTCAAACATGCAGCAGACATTGCTCTTCTCCCTCCATCCATCCATTCCTCACTCCACCGAGCACCCCAGGGCTCCCCCAGCATCTCAGGGGGGACCATCACGGGTGCAGGCAGCTGCAAGGGGACAGCAGGCTGCCATTTCTTTGTCCTGCTCTCCTTGGTGACAGCCCCATATGATCTGCTGGCCAAACCACCCATGCAGGGGTGAGCTTGGTGCAGGCAGCTCAAGCAGCAAGTGTTTTTCAGGCTGGAGCAGGGGGTGTCTGCAGCCAGCTGATGGAAGAAGGAAACACTCACAGGACATGGGGAACTGTGACATGCCAGATGAGAATGGAGATTTTTTTCAGCCAGCATGCACAGATCTGAAACTGATCCCACAGGTGGAATTACCCTTCCTTAGGGAGCAGCCCCAGCCCCCCGGGGAAGGCAGAAAATTCAGATTTTTCTGCATTTTGCTGGGAGAGGGAGGAGCAGGGCAGGTTTCTGCCCTGGGGATCCAGTCATCCTGGCAGTACAGGGGTCGGGGGTGGCCTTCATTCCTCTCGCAAGGTTGAGTCAG
>NW_005054564.1:381134-381670 GCF_000277835.1 Geospiza fortis | reverse complement strand
AGGAATGCCATCTCCAGTGGTAAGCTGCAAAAAACGCCGAGCTCTATTTTCAAAGACAGCTCAGAGGTTATTTATGTACGGAAATTCTCCTTATCTCTTAATTCCCAGACTGATGGGTGGAAGATATGCAAAGAGTGACTTCTGTCAGGGACGAGCTCACCAGCACTGCTGCTCTCTTGGCAAGGGGGAGGGCTCTCTCTGCCTTCCCGGGTAGCAATGCTGACTAAGGGCCATAGGAATCTTAATTCCTGGCCCAGAGACGGCAAGCCAAGCTATCTGATGGGCTGCCTGGCTGACAGTTAATATCCTGTCGTAGAGAAGTAAGTACTCATGATGTAGCAGCTTTTTTTTTTTTTTCTTTTTTTTTTATTTTTTGGCACCTGGAAGACCCGAGTGGGAAAGCCCAACAAATTCTCCATTTTGTGCTTAAACATCATGCTCTGCCCTGAAAGAGCCTAAAACAGAACAATTATTTTATATATATTTAATATATATATCTATCTTTATATATATTAAATATATATATTTATTATATA
>NW_005054564.1:380551-381124 GCF_000277835.1 Geospiza fortis | reverse complement strand
TATATAAAGAATATAATTATTAAAACAATTATTTAATATATAAAGACTATAACAGAACTCCTTGGTATCAAAAAAGTTATTTTGTTTTGCCATGATTATTACCAACCTGGATTCATAAATTCAATCTTATTTTGTTTTGGCTGGAATATTATCAGTAGAAATTTGCAGCTGGAAATTAGTTAATGATTTCTCTGTAAGTACAGCAGGCAGATGGCAATCCAGCTTCTTTTCCCTGGCTGTGCTGACACTGGCATTCAAACTAAAAGTAGTAAGACATTTATTAATGAATGGGGTAGGCAAAAGGGGAAAAAACCCCCCAGACCTAGAGTAATGAACACAGGTAATAGGGTGTCATTATTAAAGAGATATGTGTCAGAGAAGGACATGCATAAGAATTAGGTGTCCTGGAAAAGGCTATGAAAACACATCTCTACTTCTGTTTGATGGAATCACATTTCAATTTTTATGAACTTTTCACAGACTAAATATATTTGTGTCTAAAGAAATCCCATCTCTTAGTAAGCAGTAATGACAACCTTATTTACACCGAATGACATTTTCCAACTGATTCAG
>NW_005054564.1:362883-380509 GCF_000277835.1 Geospiza fortis | reverse complement strand
TAATAAATTTTTCATGGTGATGGTGGTATTCTTGGTATTGTGGATCACGTGAAGAGAAAAAGTAAAACATACTTCATTGGATTTATAACATAGGAAAAAGAAAATAAAAAAATATGTCTTTTACATGAAAAGGAATTTTCTAATATATCCCATTTGGGAGAATTGAATGAAAGTTTCTGGCTTGCTGGCTGTCTGACTTTTGAGAGAAACCTTGCAGGCAGGGAGGCAGGGGTCTCTGGTTTTGCTCTGCTGACCTCAGCCTCAGTTTGGCCTCCCCAGTTCAGGCTGCTGGGCAGGCAGCTGCCAGTGAGGGAGCAGAGGAATCTGTGCTTAAGAGAAGAGGAGGTTGGACTGCCTTGGAGAGGAGATGAGAGAAAAGTGGGGTCCATGAACCCCATCCTGCTGTGTTGCTGGGATCAGGTTGGTGTCCCACAGCTGAGCTGGGGAGGAATTCACCTGATGCCCTGGGGAAAATAATGTCAAGAGCTTGCTCCTTGCATCTCACCTGGAAGATGTGAAAATGGTGACTGAGGCTGTTTGTGGGTTTATGATGGAAATTTCCTTTTCCTTTTCCTTTTCCTTTTCCTTTTCCTTTTCCTTTTCCTTTTCCTTTTCCTTTTCCTTTTCCTTTTCCTTTTCCTTTTCCTTTTCCTTTTCCTTTTCCTTTTCCTTTTCCTTTTCCTTCTTACCCCTTGTTGCAACCCACAGTAGAGCATTTCCAATCAAAAATCCTTTTGACAGCAGGATCCTGAACCAGCCCAAATCCCTGCATGTTGTCCACAGAACTCCTGATCCCAAGGGAATGGCCAAGTGCATTAAGGAGCTGCTGTGTGTGACTCAAGGTGACCAAATTAAGCCCTCTGCATGAATAGTGGTTCAAGGGTGCTGATGCATCGTTTCTTTTCTGCAGTGAGAAATTGGATGAGAAGGTTCACATGAGCTCATTCGCTCTTTATGGGCTTGAAGCAGCTTCCATTGGAGTCAATAGGAATCCTTCCATTGACTTTAATGAGAGCTAGATTGGATCCTAAATTAGTACCTTCATCCTTCAAATTGTTTAGCAGTGCCTATCCCCATCCATAATTAACATAAACTGGCTGTGATAGTCATCAACAGGAAAATTATACCAAAATGTCCTCAGTAGGTTTATTCCTGCTCTCACTGAAGATGATAGGAGTCTCATAATTAACTTCAAACAGGACTGGTTGTCTGTGTATCGTGATTATAAAATATCTTGATATATTTTTAAGGGAGAGCTCAGTTTGAGCAACTTCTTAATTGCATGTCAGGACTAAAAGGGTTGTCTGTGACCAAAGACGGCCACATTGAAAAATCAGGCAGCATTAAGGAGCATGATTTGACTTTGTGGCTACATAAATCAGTATTTGAGTTTCTCATTTGGTATTCACTGAAACGAAAACATAATCTGAGTTAATTGCTCTTCCCCAAGGTGCCTTGTTGCGCAATGTTTTATAAAATTAAAGCCTGTTAAGTACACACGAAGAAACATACTTTAGATGCAGAACATAAAATACTAGCACCTCTAATTCTGCTGTCATGTATGGTTGATTAACCTGGTACAACAGAAGCCTTGGGGAGAGTTTCTGTGCTGTTAGAAAACATATTTCCACTTAAGGGAATTTAGACAACAAAGGGATCTCGCAAATCCCATTGTTGGAGGCTAGGCTGACATTCGGGCATCCGGGCTGTCTCACAAAGCTGTGGAAGACTGGGGGAAAAATGCAGCCTGCATCCCACTTATGGATAGTTATCTGTCACCCCAGTGCCTTCCACAGCAATTAACAAATAATTAATCAGGTCCTGTAGCCCTCCCCTGATCCTGTTGGCTTTTCCCTGGAGTTGGAGTGAGTCTGGGGTGAGGAGTGGTGGACAGCGTGGGCAGTGGGGGAGGTGATGGAGAGAGCAGAGAGAAGATCACGGTGCTGCTGTTCTCCTGGAAGGGCAAGCTGCAAGTCACCCGCCTCTGAGAAACCCCAAATCTCAAAGGTTTGAGATTTGAATTTCCCAAGCCTTTCAAATACACAGACACAGACATAACACAACTGGAGAAGAGGCACGTGAGATAGAGATTGAGCTGGAGAGCAGCATCAGGGTTATCCATGGGGAGGACATGGTGGTCTAGGAATAACAAAAGTAATGATGCGAGGATTTCTCCCCATCCCCAGCTGCTCCAGGCTCTACCTGCTGCTTGCAGATCCTCCTTGGAGCAGGCAGGGAGCCATGGAGGGCAGATGGAGCACATCAGCAGCTGCCTGTTGGACCAGAAGCTGTGAGGGAGCATGTGGGAAGATCAGGAAGGCTTATCAGATATTTTGCAGCAGCGAAACTGCCTAGTAAGGCATAGTGTGGGAGCTGGGGGTATCCGGGCGAAGACCAGCTGGGAGCTTGCCAGGTGTGTGTGGTTTGAGTTAGGGTGAATTGAATCTTCTCCCAGGATGAAAGTGAGCCTGTATCTTGTAACAAAACCAGCTGGTGTTTCAGGTTGCTACCTGTTCCTGCTCCTGACTTGCCCTGTGGTGCCCTCATGGCTGGCCCAGTAGCCAGTACCTCACTCTGAGCAGCTCTAAACTCTTAAGTGAGCAGGCAGTGAGGTAAATAGGATGGGATGCCTGGATTATAAACCTGGTTATAAACCTTGAGCTCCTCTTTGTTTTCCCTGATGCTCTCCTTGCACACTGTGTGCAGAAATCTTTGGCCTCAAGTTCTGTCAGAGAAGGGTTAGATTGGATATTGGGAAAAATTTCCTCATTGAAAGGGTGACCTAGCAATGGAAAACACTGCCCAGTGAGCCGGTGAAATCAACATTTCTGGAAAAGTTCAGAAAACACGTACATGTAGCACCTGGGAGCATTGTTTAATGTTGGACTTGGCAGTTCTGGGTTCATGATGGGACTTGAGGACCTTAGAGGTCTTTTCCCAACTTAACAATTCTATGATTCTCTTGTAACAAGATGAATGGCTCCTCAGCAGTGGAGAACCATCACCTGCAGTGTTTGTTGGGCATATTTGGCCCACACCAGCAATGCCCAGGCTGCTGAATGCAAAACTGCTTGCTGAAATGTGCACAAATGTTTTCTTTACTGTTTGTCAGCACATCCCTTCTCAGACTTTGCAAGGAATTTTGCTTCTGCTTTTTTCATCCTCAATAATTAGGGAATTTGCTGCAGCCAATGTGCCTCGGAGAATGAGAGGGGAGACCTGGGGACATGCCAGCCTGGCAAAGTGATGGCTGTCCTGGCACCTGACTGGTCTGTGGATGAGCTGTCTGCACCTGGATTATTCATTTTTAGAAAGACAGATATTTTCAGAAGGGAGCTTTTCCAATCCCTCCTAAGCAAAGGAGGAAAAAGGTGGGGTTTTTGATTCTTCATGACTATTTAAGTCAGCTACCTGAAATTCTGCGCATTGATTCTTCACCTTGTCGTCACCTTCAAATCTGGTAAAACGTTGAGGACAAAGAACAGAATTTTACACTGCATAAGATGCATAAAGGAAGAGGATTTTTGTGGGGGGGGCTTCATGGAATGACTGTTCCCTTGACACCTGCAAGAACGAGCCTTTGAGCCTCTGCCAGAAAATTTCTTACTGTCTTATGTAGAAAAATGCCAGATCTTCTAAAGGATGTTAGAGCTAAATTTCCAGCTATCCAAGCCTCTGTAGTTTTTTCAGACTTCCTAAAAAATAACAGTAATACTTCAAAAAGTTCTTTAGCTTGCTCCTGTCAGACTCCTGGGGTAGGTGTCCAGGCCTGCTCAAATAAAATACTCCTAAATTCAGCTGCCTCACCCCCTTCTCTCCTGCTGTTTACTATTCCACCCACACCACGTTGGAGCTGCTGCAGGTTGTGCTGGGGTTGGGGCTGCGCAGGTGTCTGAGGCTGGAAATTTCAGCTGCTTCCTTTGCCATCCCTGAACTTTGCCATGACAGACACTGGGAGCAATGGGGAACCCGACCTGTGAGTCAAACACGACATTCACTGGCTGGTTGCATGAAATGTAACCCACAGCATCATTTAGCCCTCTAGGCTGGAATCTGTTTGCCTTAATTATGGACGGCTGTAAAAAACTGAGAAAGATGCAAGAAATGAGATTCCACAAGCCCTTCTAGTGGTTCTGCCTGGCCTTAAGCACTGGGAAACCTCTTGAATATGTTGGCTGATGCTCCAGCACACACTCTCCTACGTGACCACTGTGAATATCCTACGTGTGGCTACAGTAATTCCAGCATTGAGCAATGTCTCCAGTCTTTCAAGGGCTGTACAAATTTCAACTGAACTTTCATACCGACTCTGCTTGCAAGATCACCTACACATTCTCACAGCAACTCCAGCTTTAAGCTAAGGTGGAAATGTGCTGGTGTATAAATCCTGCCATTCTGGCTCTTTGAACATGAATGCTATCAGTTTTCAAAGTTAGCCAGATAGGACAAATATGTTCCTTTACGGGATCCTTTCTTTTGATCACTGAGGGTATATCAACACCTGGTAATTTCTCTGAGGCCTGCTATGGTGGAGGCTGTCTTTCTCCAAAGACTGTGGAAAACATCCAGGGCGATGGTTTTTCTAGGCCAAAATTAGTAATATTTTGTGAATAATTTGGATACTCTCGTCCTCCTACCCCTGTATTTCACACACAAGGAAATACAAGCAATCGTGGCTTATTTGATAGACCCCAGCATTGAACTCAGGAATTTTTGGCTCATAGCCCTGTGCTCAACCCCTTTCTCCTCCAGCACTCAAATAAGGGCCTGGTATGTTCTCAGTAATAACATCCAGTGATTTGTGCAAGTGTAATAGAACAATGCCATATGCTTTGGTTCCTGGGCCAAATTCACATTTTGGCTTCACTCCACTGGCTGCAACAAAACGAGGCAAATGGGAACGTTTGACCTGGCGTGTTTCCAGTCTGTAGGGACTGTAGAGGTGGTCCTGTGGTTTTAACATGGATCTGTTTTGCTGTGATGCTTTGGTCTTTATTTTGAACATGGGAAGTTTCAGGGGGAAGCAGCTGCTTGCATTGTGCTGGAGACTTCATGGGATCTGTCCAAAGGAAATGTTTCTACCATTTCCAGCAATGTCCACTTAGCAGTGACATTCCAGTTGCTTACCCTTACAAATCTGGAGAAGTGTTATCCTAATTCTGCATCTCTTGAAAGGATTTTTGATGTCTCTGGTCATCCCATCTATAAGAGGTTCTTTTCTGGATTATTTTAACTAAAGGACATGCACTAACCTAGAATGGCAAATAAACCATCTGTCTTTTGTGGGGAAGAGTAAAACAAATGTCTGCTGTGTTGAAGCTGGTTGAGTGAGAATTATCCAAGTGCCTCATACATTGATTACAATACTTGAAAAAACTGCTAACTCCAGGTTCCAAGAAGGACCAAAGCACATTTATCTTCATTTTATAGAAAGACAGGCAAGATATCTGGACACAAAAATGGCTATGGTGAGCCTGAAAATAAACTCTTCATACACAACTTTCTGGGTTGATGCCACAACCTTCTTATGGAATAGTGGAGCTAAATTTGCTCATCATTTATGTATTGCCTCTTGTTGAAATCTTTGTTGAAATTTCTTTTTTTCTTGGTTTTAATTTTCCTCTTAAGGATCTTAAAGAAATCGAATTAACACCCCTTAAAGTATTTCCTAAGAATTTAGATTAACAGTCTTTACAAAGGACTGGCAATCCTTCCAAATAAAAAAACCCAAAATATCTTTTCTCAGTAAAAACTGAACTCCTACAGTGATATTCCTCTCTTCCCCCCTGTAGTAAATCTTGACATTTATCTTGAAACATGTCAGCATAATAAATGAAGTATATTGATAATATAACAGTAATAAAAAGTTTTATAGTATCCCAAGAAATCCTGAGGGAACCTTAGCTTTGCTACTGAATTTAGGGAAAAAATAATTCTAGCATTAGTGAAAATATTGATCTATAAGAGACAGAGGGAAGAAATATGTTGCTGAATTTGTGAGGGGAGAAGACAAAATGGCTGAATATTACATGTAGTGTATGTTGCCCTCCAGGCTTTGCTCCAAACTTACACAGGAAAAAAATAAAAACCAGGCTGAAAAAAAAAAAAAAAAAATGGAAGACCTATCCTTTCAGCTTGGAATGACTTCTTTAGGAAGTAGAGCTCTTCAAATGTGTTCATGACTTAGGGAAGAAGGGGAAGTGATTTGTAGAGGTGTACATGTCTAATCAAGCTTTCTGAGCCAGTCGCTGCACTGGGCTGGGATGTTATTTATGACAAAGAGTTTTAAAGGTCACTTGGAACGAGAGAGCATCTTTGATGGGTGACATTCTAGCCCAGTGGGAAACATGGCATAAATTAGCACTTAGAGAGACTTTCTGTTTCAGTTTCAGACACTTTAACTCAGTGGAAAAAGAGAAATATTTTGCCAATACAGGAGCATGTAGCGACAGGACAAGGGGGGATGGCTGCAGTCTGAAAGAGAGTAAATTGAGATTAGATATTAAGAAATTTTTTTTTTCTGTGAGGGTTGTGAAGCAAAGGAACAAGATGCCCAGAGAAGTTGTGGAAGCCCCATCCTTGGAAGAGTCCAAGGCCAGGTTGGACAGGGCTTGGAGCCACCTGGTCTAGTGGAAGGTGACACTGCCCATGGCAGGATGATGGAACAAGATGAGCTTTAAAGTCTCTTCCAACCCAAACCATTCTGTGATTCTATTATTCCATTACTTCCTAAATATTACAGCTATTATTACTGTATTTTCTCTAAAACAAGAAAAAGAAGAAATTCAGTGACTAAAACAGAGACTAGGTATGGATTAATCACAAATAATTTTATCTTTCTAAAATTTAGGAGTCTGATATAAACTAGTTCTCTGGATTCCTGCTATTCTTGCTGGGAGACATGGGCACCAGCAGCTGTATATTCATCACACTTTTCTTGGACAGTTTTTCAGTACAGAGTGACTAAAATCAGGGTGTTGCCTCTCCATTGACTTCACAGGGATCTCAACAATTATTTTTGTTTAATATTGAACTTCCATTCAGCTGCACTGAGGAAGAAAAGGCTCCATCCCAGGTAAAACTCGTGCCTTTAAAGTCAATGATAGCAATTCCAGTGACTTAGATGCCATCACATCATCTGTCATGAATATTTTGTACAACTCCTTAAATCAGGATACTGCCAATCTAAAATGTTTTAAGTTAGCAAGGAAAGAGGAACTGAAATCATCCCAGCTTACTTGAAGTATTTCCTGAATAGAGGCCCTCATCTGAGCTCATCTCTCTCAGATTCTTTATATAGACTGGAAGAAAAAAATTTAATTTTTAGAGTGTGACTCATATCACTAATTTTAGATTCCTTGTTTAGAATGATGCAATGAATTTCAGCCTGGAAGTGCCTCATTCTCCTCTCTTCACTGATTAACTAGGGAGTCTAGACACTCTCTAGATGAGCTGTAGATTCCTCTGCTGTAAACTTTTGCTTTTGGCCACATGAAGCCTAATTCTCATCCTAGCCCTTTTAATACATGTTTTAGGATTCTTTGCCATCTTATCTTTCTGACTTGATATCAAAATGAATATGCACCATCCAGGCTACTTCCAGTTGTAAGACTGTTCATTTCATCCAGGAAAACTTGACTGATTTTATAGAGAAATGTATCATAATATAAGGAGCGAGTTTCTTTCTTTAAGCAATGGTAAGGAAAATTTTACACATGCTCCTGAATAGGTTTGATGGAACAAAAATCAAAATGTTTCATAAATATTGCTAGGTACATCCGAAAAAAATCAGAAAACATTTAAAAGTCCTGTTTTAAATGCTCTTAAGTTCTACCTTGCACAGTCTTCAGTCTGAAAGGAAAATATTCCATTAGGTTTATATCCCTTCCAAGGCCTTCTTGCAGACATGTATCAAAAATGACATAGTGTGAGGTTGGTAGCATAGTGAGGAATAGTCTTTAATGATTCCTTCTGGAAGCTGGAATCTTTCTGTGGAAGATCAGAAGCTTCTTTCTATGACTTTGCTCAGAGAGGATAACAAAGATAGGTAAAAAGTCAATTTTTCACTCTGAAACTTTAGGTAGTTTCTGCTTATACGTTTTTGAGGAGAAATACATATTGTGCCAGTCCTTAGTTGAATATTACTATTGTGTCTTAGCTTTCAACAGAACAGCACCAATATTCTTAAAATAAAGAGCATTTAAACTGAGATCTGGAGCTCTGCAAATCTTGCATTTGGTCACTAATTTGTTGAGCTTTGTAGCCAGCATTTTGGTTTTCTGTCTCTGGAGATGATGATGATGATGGATCCTCTGAGAAATTCAGAGCTGTATTAAGACCCAGATCTTGGGATATGCTGAGAATTTATATTCGGGTTCCACCCTGAGACTGATTTTTTGTTACTCAGAAACACTGAATTTAGAGCTGTATTTTGATGAAAATATCATATCAAAGCTTGATAGATGTCAAAAAGTAATTTAGCTTTTGATACCTCCTAAGAAAACAGCAGAGAAAACTAGAAAACTAGAAAATATCAATATGTCTCTGAATAAATCTATAATCATAAAATCATGGAATAAATCATATAATGATTTGGGTTGGAAGGAACCTCAAAAATCATCTGGTTCTCACCCCCTGTCATGACCAGGGATGCCACACACTAGATCACATTGCTCAGGGCCTTGTCCAACCTGGCATTGAGCCAGTCTGGCTCCCACACTTTGAATATTGTGTGCAGTGATGGTTTTCCTCATTTCAAAGAAGATATGGCAGAAGTAAAATAAGAAAATAGAATAACTAGAATAACTAGATGAAAACTGTTCACCCTTCAAAAGAGATGACATAACAGAGGTCACTTCTCCATTTTTGGAGAAGGAAAATGAGGGATTTTTTATCTGTTTTTTCCCCCCCTCCAATAAAATAAGCAGACTGTAAAATAAAATGAGTTACTGCCAATAACAACAAAAACAGAAATAAAAGGTTGCTCTCACAACATGTTGCTGAACCTTGGGAGTGTCCTCCACAGGACCTTGGAGATGGTAGATTCACAAACCCACCAAAGTTCTTCTGAGGTTGTTTAGTTCTAACCTGGGAGGGCCTTGAACCACTTTGATAGAAAGATAGAAAGCAGTTGTCTAAGAATACAGGTCTCACTTTTCCTTGCTCATGCCTTATGCTTGGCTCTTTCTGTTGAACTTTGCTGAGGACAGGGTTAATGCCAGCCAGACCTTGGGTTTCACAAGACATGGCCATTTTTATGCCATGGTCATGCCTTTGCCTTCAACAAGACTTTTGCCTTGTGTACACATGCTGAAATTCAAATCTTATAACCCTAAATGACACCTTATTATTTTGTCTCTATCTATTCCAGACATAATGCTTGTACTTCAAGCCTCTCTGAGCTATTACTGAGGGCAATAAATCCTCTGGATGACTATCAATGCTTCAAGCACCATGAATTCTAATCTGACTGAGGTCTATGGAAGTCAGGTGCTCTTTGATGGTCTGTCTCTATTTTAGAGGCACAAAGAAGCACCAAGGGGAGAAAATGTATGGCTTTTGTGGGAATACTGATAGTTGATGGGATTTTTGGTAGCCTATCTACAACTTTTTTCTGTTGTCTTGACAAGAAGTTAGTTTTGAAGGTCTGAGCAAATTTTTCCCCTTGCTTAAAATGTCTTTTATTCCCTTTACATTTCCCTTCTATGGACTCTTCTGTCACCATTGTGTGGATGGAGTGTCTTTGATGGCAAAGTTTCAAAATCCAGTGACTTCTGTCACTCAGTCATTGAGTTAATAACACAACTAAGACTGTAAAAGGTGTACCTAGGCAAAGCAGAACTGGAATTACAGGAGAATAACTTCTTGAAGTGCCCAAGGGAAAAGCTGAATAAACAAGGGCTTCCAGCCTGCTCAAAAATGTGTCAAAATGATGTCTGCAAAATGTAATAATAGCTTAATGGGAACTCAGGCCATACATTGTCCTGTAAAATATGAATGTAAATGTTTGGGAAACAGTTGTGCTCCTAACAAGCTGTGTTGGAATCTATTATTTGGCTTGGATTTCACTGAGTGTGTTATGGGGCCTTGTTTAATGTGGAGCCTTGATTCCCCTCATTATTTCAGTTTACCTTTTTATTTTCTCAATGTGTTCATATTGTGATGGCATTTGGCATTTCTTGGCTTTCAATTTGCGTTCAGGGTGAGACCTGGATTAATCCCTCAGCTGATGTAACCTTGCACACTTCATTAGCACCAAGCAGATTTACTTCAGCTGAGGATGTGTTTTTGGACTATTTTCACCCACAATTTCCCCCCTCTTTTATTTCTTTTTTTCTGTCTCATATTTGTCTAGCTAAAGAAGAAATTTGGTTGGGCACTTATTGGGATCTACGTGGAAAATTCAGACTGAGGATAGAGTGATGTTTCCCCTTCAAAATTGGAATATTTGCTTTTTAATTAATGAGGAGTTCAAATTTAAAAGGACAAATTAAAACTGATTTAGAAGTTGTATTACAAGAATTTTCTTTGACTGTTGCTTTAAAATATATCAGAGACATATTTGATGTTTTTGCAGCTGTATGGCTCTTACACAACCTAAGGACCATTTATTGGAATTTTTGAGTGAACTTTTGTTTTTATAGGTGTGTAAATGTGTTATCGAAGATATCTTGGCATTTTAACCAACGACCTAAATTTTGTCGACTTTCATAAAAAATAGAAGTCTCTTTTTTACTTTTCAGAAAACCCCTTTGCTTGACAGGTGCTGTTTTTCTCACAGTGAGCCTTTCAATGCATTTATTTTACTAAGAAGTGGTTTGGATTGAAAAATAATAACACAATGAGTTAAATTCAGTCCTTGATTACACCTCTGTAAACCTGGAGTAAAGTCATGAAAACAGAGAGAATTTTTCACCTTTTGCATCTACCTGCTCAAAACTGGGAGGTTCTTTTGGGCAGAAACAAAATCTGTCTTGACACTTTGAATGAAATCTAGTCTATCCTCGTTTTTATAGAACTTCTTTCTTTTTTGTGGGCTTAGGTATATATTTTTTTTTCCTTGAGACAAGAGAGAGTTTCACTCACAGTGTGAAACCAGGAGTTTTTTAGGTATGAACCAGAGAACAATGAAGTGGTTTGTGTTGGGCTCCTCACTCATTCACATGCAATCCTGGATCTTCTGGATATTTGAATAACATGAGCGTTATTTGGTGGCCAAGGGAAGACTCAAATGAGTGAGTGATGGCCTTTTGCTTCCACTTGCTGATTACCATTAGATTTTAAGATGGAATAAAGTGCCTGGTGGGAGAAGCACTAGTCCTCTGGGCCAAGAGATGAGATGTGTAAATGTTGTTACTGAATCACAAAATTCAGTTGTTCTCAATTTGTTGTTGTTGTTTGGTTGGTTGGTTGGTTGGTTTGGTTTTTGTCTTTTAGTCTTGGTAACATTTTTAATGTAGTCTGCCTTCTTAAGTTACATTTTTGTCTTTTAATCTTGTTAACATTTTAAATGTAATCTTCCAGTGTGCTGGTTTTGAATTGGAATCCAACTCCTTCATTAAGAAGTAGACATATATGTATATATATACCACTAAGAAAAGTGTTAGCAAAAATTACTCTTATATTCTAATTAAAGAGATTTAAAGCCTAGTTTCTTGCCACCTCAGTCATTGCATGCTTTGCCATTGACATCATTAGGAGAAGGATTGACTTGATCATTCCCGAGAGTCCTACAGAATAATTTTCCAGTCTTGATTTATCCTTCATTTGGACTGGGCTGAATCCATAAGGTTTGTCTGGTTTGAAGGGACAGATGGACAGGCAAGAGTTGGCTTTTAAGCACGACACTGTTAATAAAGGTTGCTTTCTGAAAAAGCCCTTGGAGAAGCAGGGTGAAGAGGATGTGTTTTTGCTGTGCCCAGATTTTATTTAAACCCAGCTCAAACCTACACTTCCTGCTCCATGTCACAACTAAAATGGAAATAGATGAGATGACCACTGGCCTTAGAAACTCTGCCGCATCTACCTTTTTTGTCGGTTCTCCTAATTTTTACCTTTCCTTTTTGTTCTCCTCTTGGCTCATTCCACTCTGTCAGCATTATTTTTGACGAATGATGCTCAGCCTGAAAGCAAAGTCGCATGTTCTGAGTACAGTTGCATTGCTGCTACTTTCAGCTACACACAATGTGTGTGAAAACATTTATTCTTTTCTGCTACAACAAGTCACTGATGTCTTAGTCTGCGAGTTGACCTCTCCCTCTTAGGTTTGCTGAGTTTTCTAAATTTTCTAGAAAACATCCATACCAATATCATGCCAGTGGTGTTGCTTTAGTTAACCACACTAAATGGTGCCTGATCCACTTCCAGAGAGAGCCTGAAATGTGTGAGGTGCACTGATCCAACACTGACCACTGCGTGCTGCTGCTCTGGCATTCCTTCAGGACAGCAGGGCTGGCCTTGGTTCTCCATCTGCTTCCTCTCCTTAAGGCTGTGACACCCCCCATGACCACTGTTTTCTCTCCCTCTTCTTCTGCTGTGTCAGACCTGAGCTGGATGCTGATGAGTCAAGGCTTGGTGGAACCCCAAACACATATTTGTGTGATAATAAATTCAGACCCTGAATGAACACCCATGTTGCAGCAGACGGGTACCAGGTGGGTGCTGGAAATGGGGGATGTGAATTCATTCAAAGGATGCTGGAGCTGGAATTTACAACCTCCTGGTGAATGTTGTTTTTAAACACTTGATTCATTAACACTTCTCTAGATGTTAAAAGAGGTTCGTAAATCGATTGGTAGCCAGGAAAAATGAGTAGCAATGAGGTAATTTCAGTTGGAATGGGCTCATTACTATGCCAACTGTCAAAAGTTTTTGAAGCCAGATTTATTCCTTTTCCTTCCTTTCTAACAGCTAAAACAGGCTGAGCATATTTGGTTTGATTTTTTTTTCTTGTAGGATTAAAAAAAAAAAAATCCAATTTGGGAAAAGACAGGTAAACAGCAGATTTTCCTAGAGAGCTGAAAAAGTACTTGAAATAGAGATTTGCACCAATCTTGGATCTGGTTTGATCCCAGACTGGATAGAGTGACTTGTAAGTTTTTCCCTTAGGAAATGTGAAGAGGAGGATTAGCTTCATCCTCTTTTGGTGCAGCATAATTTTCAAATCATGGCAGGGATAATACTGATGTAAAAACAAAATAAAGATGGGGAAACCCCTCCATATTTCTCAAATTTCTTTTTTTCTCTCATCCAAGTAATGGCACAACAAGGCTGGATCATCGATGAAAATCTGAACTCAAAACAGAAACCACTCAATTCCTGAAGCAGGAGGTCAGGGGTGAGACCTTCAGGGGGCTGTAATTTGTGATGTTCACGCTTGCTGAGAGAGGGAGTCCAGTCAGCTCAGGGAATCCCCAGCTCTGATCTACAAACAGAGGCTACCATGAAGAGATAGGAGCACGTTCCTGAGGACAGATACAGCGTTCCCCTCAGGCTCACTCTGGACAAATGGAAAGTAAGATATCTTCAGGCTAGGGTAAGATTATGAAACCCTTCACTGGTGTGTTTATTCCTGATCGAGTAACACACGATTACTCTGTCCTTCCTGTTCATCCACTTTTGCCCTTCTTATCTGTTAGATAGTGGTTGAATTGCTTGATCAAAGGAAGCTCTGGCTGGGATTTATCTCCGCTAACTATAGGCAACCAGCACATAGGCAGGTAAGTCTGAGTTAGTCACTCTAGGCTGCTTTTATTGTCAATAGAGATAGCCAGGTATCTCAAGAGAGCAATTAATCTGATTCTTGTTTGATAACTATATTAGGATGAGATGAATCACCTTCTCCAGACGCTTCTTCCTCTCTATTGACTGTAAAGGGAGCTGAGGATGACTAGCTTAGATGTAGGCATCTGTGTTATAGATGTTTTAAGATAAGGAGATAAATCCAACCTCAGGGGAACCCCAGTCCTGGAAGTGTAAATGGGTAATGATTCTAGAAAACTTATTGCAGAACTAAAGATAATGGTTGAAAAGAACTCTCATAGCATGAAACACACAGTGTTATTTACAAAATCCATGACACCCTAAACAACAATATTGGTGGATATTTTTGAGACTTCTGTACTGTAGAACACTGGTGGGATGGTGTGCTTCATGTTTGCTCTGCAGAAATGGTTCCTGTCGAATTGCCACCTATGTGCTGGTGACAAAAATCGTGCAGTGACATCATTGGCCTTTTCCTGCTCATATCCACCTCTGATTAACTGCTTCAAGATAGAGGACTGATGAAAGACAGGTTTAAATCCAAGGATTCAGGCCCTAGTTTTGAGCCACACAGAGTCTTCCCACTCTCTGACTACACAAACCTGTCCCAGGGTATTTGTCTCCCACAGTCAGGCTTTTCATCAGGGAAATGAACCTTCTGTATTCAGACACTTCAGACACTTCAGACACTTCAGTCACTTCAGTAGGGAAATTTTTTCTCCTGTGGAAAACACCTACTGGTTGCACGAATGACCTTTTCTTTCTCTAAGCATAGACAGATCTCACACAAATGGTTTTGACTAGATAACTAAATTCTGTATCAACCAAAGGCTGTAAATCTTACATGTAATGTCCATGTTGTCACCTTGCTTATCAAGTGCCAGAAGGCACATACAGTGGGAAATGTGTACATCTGCAAGGAAGGAGGTGCAAATTTCTGCTGGAGAAATGGTAAAGATGTTATGATCAGAGGTGTCACTCCAGCTTTTCATTAAGCATCTGCAGGGTACAGAAGGATCATACTTCACCAGCTCTGCTGCTGGTATTGTTTGTACCACCTCTCTTGTTAATCAAGGTTCTTTGAATATTAGACTGGGGAAAGATCTGTGGCTGATAGCTTACCTAGTTGATAGTTATGTTTCTTTTTATCAGACAGGAGATGAGAGCTAAGATAATATGAGCTTGCCATAGTTTAAGCTCAGACAAGAAGTAAGAACCACATAGCTGTTCAGTCACTGGTCCTCAGAAGGATGGGAAAAGCCAGAAAAAGGTAAAAACTGAGGGTTGAGATAAGAGCAGTTTCATAACTGAAATAAAGTACAATATAGTAATTATAATAATAACAGAAATAGCAGTGACAGTAATCAGAATTGCAATGAAAAGGGAGATAAAAATTAGAGGAAAAAATGCAAGTAAGACAAGTGATGCCTCACAAATCACCACCTGCTGACCAAAGCCCAGCCCATCCCAAGCAGTGATTGTCCCCTCCTGGACAACTCCTCCCAGTTTATATACTGAGCATGACATTCCATGGTGTGGGATATCCCTTTGGCCAGTGTGGGTCAGCTGCTCTGGCCATGCTCCCTTCCAGCTTTTTGTGCAGATCCTCCCTGGCAGAGCCTGGGAAACTGAAAGTCCTTGATTTAGGGTAAGCATTAAGCAACAACTGAAACATCAATGCATTGTCAACATTATTTTCATACTTAATTCAAAACACAGCACTTAACCAGCTAGTAGGAAGAAAATTAACTCTTACCCAGCTTAAACCAGGCCAGAGCTTTCTTTTCTCCTCATTTGTACAGCTTCCCTTGACACTTATGGTAGTTACATATCAGTGTTACCTTACAGTTGTCATTGTTTCTGGTTTTGGCAGGCTATTTTAAGCAATTGAGGTTAGATGAATACTTACTACACAGCCAGGACCCATTAGGGAATAAGAATAATTCCAGGTGACTGTGTTAACATTACACTGTGCTGAACTCTGTCTTTAAGATCTAAATATTTATTCTTTCTCAGTCATTTTCATAGCAAAACAAAAATCCAAACTTATCTAGTTTAGTTTGAATTAAAAGTGAGTCTTTATTAAACTTTTACTAGCAGATATTTATGACTCAAAAGCATTTTTGAAGCATTAAGTAAGGACACTTCCCTGCTACATAATGCATTTCAGAATTTTCTTTTTCATGTCATTTGTTAAAAAGGAAATTGCAGTTCTGGTAGGTGTCAGTATAAATGACCAGATATTTTTTCTCATGTATAAATACCACACCACTAAAGACCAAGAATATATTTGTTTCTTCCAACTCTCATGTTTTATGTAGAAAACTCACAGCTGTCAAATGGGTGCTTAAACAGAACTTGTGAAGAAGGTGATTTTCTGAGGCAGGAAATGCTCATTTGTCCTTTTCTGAAGGTATGAATGTCATCATTTCCTTCTCTGTTTGTTACTCAGAATGAAAGGCAAAAAAAAAAAAAAAAAGAAAAAAGAAAGAACAAAGAAAAGAAAGGAAAGCATTTATGTCCCTTAGTCTGACGAGAAGTTAGGCAGGAAAGCAGAAGCTGTCAAGCTTTCTTTGAGGAATGTATTTAGGATACACAACCATCTAGACAAATCCAGGTAGAGTTTAATTACCTTCTTCTAGCTCTGGCATAAAATGAAACTAGTTCCACACACTAGAGCTACATTAGGGCTAAATTTTAAATAGATAAACTGATGAGCAAAGGCATCCTCATCTGATGGGTGGAGAAAAGAGATCCATGGAGATTAAAGACTGGAGCAGCAGAGGATTTAGACAAGCATTAAGGTCCCTTGCTCTGAAGGAGGCCCAGAAACCAAGGCTAGCCAAGCTCCTGGCTTGTTTCTGTATTTTAAATTACTCCCAGTCGGATTATGCCCCTCCTCGTGTGAAGCACATGGAGAACTGGCTCCAGGACACAGTTCTCATGGGGTGTCCTGGGGAGACTGAGCCCTTTGCATGCAAAGTGCCACTTAGGAATGGTTTTGCAGCGCAGAACTCTGGTACAGCTCCTCTTGTGTAGGGCACAGACATCACTCTTAATCCCTGGTCCAGCCAGGGCTTGCATTTCTGATCTCCAGACCCCTCCAGATCCCTGAGAGAAGCAGGTCACATCCAGCCAGAGCTGAGTTACTCACACTTCAATGCTTCCATTTCACCAGAAATAAAAGCCAGGACCTGAAATACTTTCTTTTGAAAACAACCCCCCTTGTAGGTAATTTCTTAGGGCTCTTATTAAATCATTGGCTGGCGTGGCTAAAGGCAGAGCTGGGACCCCCAGCTCCTGTGTCTCAGTGGAGAATAACTGTGCATCCTCCAGTGAGCCTTGCAGAACCTCACCAGTGGGCACCACTGGCCCATCAGCCAGCTTGAGCCTGAGCTCACAATATTTTCTCTTAGCCAAATGTCACATCCCTCCTGCTCCCTCCTTACTTTTCCCACTCCTTTGTTTCCAAAGACACCCGAGTCCCATTCATGTTTCCAAACCCCTACAAGTGTAGAGGAATTAAATGAGAGGGTTTCATCCTCATTGGCAGTAAGTATATCTTGATTTCAAGATTTTATTTAATCGCTAGTCTGGGATTTTTTCTTTTTCCTTTCTAAATTCTACTCTACAAACAACTCATAGTGAAAGAGGCCAATTTTCTGGACAGTTATAAGGCAGCTTTCATCCTTTTTCTGATACACAGGCCACCAAACAAATAGCTTCATTCTCTCAATTTCACACTCCAGAAATGGCAGAGAAATGTAACTCTCCTCTCCTCTCCTCTCCTCTCCTCTCCTCTCCTCTCCTCTCCTCTCCTGCCCTCTCCTCTCCTCTCCTCTCCTCTCCTCTCCTCTCCTCTCCT